>NC_043714.1:60249488-60255880 GCF_006229205.1 Suricata suricatta
CCCTCCCCTCTCCCCCGGCGCCCGCGCCGCACCTCTGCTGGGACCGCGCGTCCTGCCCAAGTCCCCGCACGCGACGCTCCGGTCCCCTCTTGCCTTCCACACACCCCGCTGCATCGGCCCTGAGTCCCAATCCCCAGCCCTTTCTCCCTCCACGTCTTCCTCCAGCCGGGCTTGGCTTCTCCTGCCGAGTTCTTACCTGTTTCTCCCTTGCGCAGCGACTCCCAGGTAGACTCGGACGCCCCAGGTTCTCGGAGACTTAGAGGGAAGGCTGTCCCAAGAGCTCGGAATGAGACGTCAGCATAACCTAGTGCCCCAAACTTCCTCTCTCTAAATGCAGGACATCTTTCTGCCAGATCTCTGGAGAGGTGCCTGTACTGGCGGGGGTTTTCAGCAGGTCATTGTCTGCCCCGGACCCCGGGAACAAATGCCTTCCCGGCTTTAACACCGAATATGCTCCATGCTTCTGACCCATATTTTCTCCCCCAGTGCCGTCCCAAATGCTTCTCTTTCTCCCCAAGATCCAATATCAGAAGTTCACCGTTCGAGAACTGTTTCAATGGCACTGAAAAGTGCATTTACTAGTTGCTTGTTTGGAACTCAGGCTGCATTTTTCCAGGGGAAAGATATTATAATTGTTGGTTACCTTCCCAGGCCAATCCGGGAATGCAATAGCTAAACCTCCCAGAGTCCTTCTGGTCTTTGAATCTCTCAGGCTCTCCCCCTCAACCATAATCAGGTGCCATGGACCTCCCCAAGAGTTATAAGGCTCTCTTGTATCCCTTCCCCTTTTCTGCCTCTCTGCCCTCTGTCCAAAATCAAAATAAAGCAAAGCTCACAAATTTGCTCATTCCTAAAGGTAAACTCAATGCAGCAAGAAATCAGGAGTAAAGAAATCTTATCAAACACATTCCCATTGATGTGTATCACCACTGACATTGCAGAACATGCTCTAACCCTTCCAGAATGACCCACACTTTTAGTTGACAATGCTTTAAAACCCAGACAACCCCTAAAGGGTAGCTGGAGTGACATGAAAACATCTGGGCTTCTTTTGAGAAGTCACTGCAAGCAGGTCAGCAGGGACCCTTGGGTTAATGCTTCTTCTTGAATGCTTCTTGCAGCTCCCTCCTTTCCTACATTTTTAATCCACCAGTTTTCTACAAGATCTTTGTTCTTTCGTGTAAAGGTACCCACAGCAGAGAGAGCAGCCACAGGATCAGATTGGAAGCCCATTCAGGTCTACCACTGTGGTGTGGGAAAAACGGATGGGACTGCCCTCCGCATCAGAGCTGAGGATTCACTCATGTCACTCTTCGGAGAAATCAGAGCCTGAGTGTCTATGTAATAACCCAAAGCACTAAGGAGGAAATAGGCACCAGAACACCAGTGTGATGGTGTAGACATCAGAACTGATCTGCCTGCCCCCCAGACCAAAATCCTCCATTCCCACGATGCCTGCATCTTGCCTCTGTGGTCAGGCAAGGTGGGAGGCGCAGGCACAACTAGAAGTAACATATGGATTTGCCATAAGATACCGCGGGCTCTGGAATGGCAGTTTCTCAGAATCTCTGTGACAAGAACATTTTTTCTGTGTAAGCAAACCTACGTGGGAAGCATTGGATAGCTTGTTGAAAGAGGCATCAGAAGGAGGGGACACAAATATTTAATGTCATTATGCCTGAGACGTGCATGTTAGCTTTACCTAAAATGCATGATAACTGGCCTAATGTCATCAGGCCTGAGACACGATGTGACTTTGTTGGTGGAATTGTAACAACAACCCCTATTCTACGTGCTTTACACACATTAACTTAACCCTCCCGGCAATTTCCGGGGATCCATACTATCGTCATTCCCACTTCATAGGTGAAAAAGTAGAGATACAGGTTTAATAACTTGCCTGGGGCATGTAGCTGGTAAATGGCAGCCAGGATTTGAAGCCAGATAGGCTGGACTCTTAACCCTTGTCCTACACTCTTCTGAAGATCCTGGGAGCCTGCTGGTGACAGTGTTCCTCCTGCAGTGAAGCCAGCCTTTCCACGGGAGGGAGCGCCCAGACCCGATTGGTTGTCGAAGGGTAGAGCCAGCTCCTGCCTCTGGCCTCTCCCTCTTTCCTAGGTTAGAGAGCACTCTGCCCTCCCCTCATTGACACTTTTTAAAGAAATTATTATTTTAGGGGCACCTGGGTGACTCAGTCAGTTAAGCATCTGACTTCGGCTCAGGTCATGAACTCACAGTTCATGTGTTCGAGCCCCGCATCGGGCTTTGTGCTATCAGCTCAGAGCCTGGAGCCTGCTTGAGATTCTGTGTCTCTTTCTCTGCCCCTCCCCTGCTCATGCCCTCTCTCTATATATATCTCAAAAATAAACAAACATTGAAAGTTTTTAAAAAGTTACTATTTTAGACGTGTTACTGTGTTGAAACCGGTGACTGTTGTAGTTTTACAGGCTGTGAAGTCCTATCTTACCCCTCGAGAGCTTCGCATCTCTGGCCTCTGATTAGTAATGCTGATTCTCAGTGGTAAACCGGATTTACCTCATTTCTCAGTTCTTGGCCGAACTTGGAGCTGGTGCACTGTAACCTTTTAATCCTTGCAGTTAGGACAGATTATCCCTTCCCAGCCTCCTTTTTTTCTTCTACAAAGAATGGTCACTGGAAAGCACTGAAAAGACTTACAGCTTCGTCATTTTATAAGCATGGCATTTGAAGCTCAGAGTAGGGCAATGACGGACCCGGGGCCACAACGTGGGCTGTGGCAAAGCTGCACCTGGGCTGTCATGACTACCAGTCCAACTCAGTGTTCCAGAAATGATACCAGAAGCTCCCCAACCCCCTTTTCCCGTAAACCAGATTTCTTTTGCTTCGCTTGGTCTCCTGTTCTGTTTCCTGTTTCTGTCCTAAACTTTTGATTTTAACTTCTCACCCAGCCAGAACTGGGGTCCCTTCCTTGCGGGATGTACATTTTCCTACAGAGCTTTGTGCGAACTTAGACTTGCAAGAGCAGGTCACAGCACCGCGTGTGGCGGAAAGAAGAGTTCCATCCAATCAACACCCCTCACACAGTTTGGTTGTGCAACCACTACACTCAAGGCAGTGCTCTAGGTGTTGTGATGTGGGAGCGGACACACTGCCAAAGACGTGCTCGGTGAAGCTTGCATTGTAGTAGGTGGTAGAGTGGAGGTAATGACTACAATCACTTAAGATATTTTCTTGCAGAAGTAAATGCTGGGAAGAAATAGCAGTGTGATAGGGTTAAGAGAGGGTTAAGAGCAACCAAGGCAGGCAATTACCAGGAGTGGTGCTATTTAGGAAAGCCTTTGTGACAGAGGTGGATGGTAAGAAGAGGGGAGTCTTACAAAGATCTAGAGAACACAGTCTCAGAAAGAAGGATGTGCCAGAACAATGCCCCTGAGACAGAACCCAGCTTGTCTGGTTCACAGGATCAGAAGGAGGGCAGCGTGGCTGGTGCAGCCTGCGGGGGGAAGAAAGAGGTAGAGGCAAGATCAAAGAGGTAGGCTGGACCAGAGCACAAGGTAGGGCCTTGGCAGATTGCAACACAGCTCCCTGTCCCCGCGAGCTTCAGCAGCCAAACATTTTGGAATGTCAGGGACAGTGTCGATTTCAAGCATTGCTTACTATTACCTACTGAGTAAACCTCTACTGGGTAGAACACATGATCCAGTATTATTTGGATTTGGAAAATATCATCCCTATATTCGGGGCACCTTTCCTGAGGAGTGGTCTGAGCATTTTAGGGAGATTTATCCAATACAGTGGACAGTGGATATAGGGTGAATAGTGAAGAGGAAACAAAGAGCTTCTTGATATCTAGGGGGAAATTAGAGAACAGAACAAAGAGATGGAGAGAGGGAGAGAGGAGGTGAGTTTCCAGGTGGGGTGCTTGAGATGCAAAAGCCTGGAGGTGAGGCCTAGGGATGTCAGTACCGTAGGCTAACCGCCTAGGGAGTTCCTCCCTTGCGAAGAACGGAGGAAGCTGCAGGAGGTCACCCTACTACGCAAAGAGAATTCCTACAGGAAGCCAGACATGAACACAGAGCACACGGGGATTGTGTAGGCTGCAGTGCTGAGTGTGAGATCAGTGGAAGCAGCTAAAGCAAAATGCTGGCTTACAGATTCTCCCCTCAGAGATCAATGGACAGCCCTGGAAGGTTCTTTCTTCTCTGGTACACCCCAATTGGCTGACAGGTACATCATCAATTTTAAAAAGGGTTGGCAAACGCCCTCTATTGCATGTGCCTGACTTTTCCCTGGGCGGGTCCTTGGTAAACTAGATCCACCACCACCCAGACATCACCCAGCCAGTCAGTCAGGTGAGGGTTATTTGACTGCTCAGCGTGTGGTTCGAATGCTGCTTGGGGGACTTTTTCTGGAGCAGGGCTCACCCAAAGCAGAACTGAAAATACTTAGATGTTATCTTCCAGCGTCTCTGACTGGGGTCCACTCCCTTTATTTTCTTTCCTTAACAACCTGCTGTTGAAACAATCCTCATACCAGTCTTAAGATCTATATGTCTTAATATTTATGCCAGTCTTAATATTATATTTATAATATAAGTTTAAGTCATTTCCCTGAAGGATTATACATTTGATCCTTTTAAAATTTTTTAAAGTGTTTTATTTATTTTTGATACAGAGAGAGACAGAGCATGAGAGGGGGAAGGGCAGTGAGAGAAATACAGAATCGGAAGCAGGCTCCAGGCTCTGAGCTGTCAGCACAGAGCCCGACACAGCGCTCTAACCCACAAACATGAGATCATGACCTGAGCAAGTCGGAGGCCCAACCGACTGAGTCACTCAGGCGCCCAGCATTTGATCCTTTTTAAAATCGTGAGTGATCAGTTAGAACTTATGTTAAAAACACATTGGAACAAAATGACTCTTTGAAATCCCAGGAAGCAAGATAACCTTCCACATCCTAGGAACTTTAACAAGTTAGCCTAAGTAGGCATAAAACTTGTCCTGGTCTGAGGGTGAGGAGGAATAAGGAATCAAAGTTTCTTCCATACACATCTTTCAAATAATATGAAATGAAATGGACATGAAATTTCACATAACTATCTCAGAATCTTGCCTAGCTGTTTCGTAGGCTCCAAAATAGGTTGGTTATTAAAGTACTTTGAGAACCTTCAGGCTCAAGAGGGAAACTTGTTTTTTCCACATGTTCTCCACTTACTTAAGGAAATCGCCCCTCACCCCACACACACACCCACACTCCCCTTGACTCATGGGAAAGTTCCTCTCATACTCTACCTCCCAATCTGATAGCCCATTTTCGTTCATCACCCAATTTATTTCCTCCTATTTTAGCAGGGTTCTCATAGATAATCTCCCTGTTGCCTCCTTGTACTGAACGCTTAGTCTATCAGCATGGTTTTGTACAGATGCTCTCTTACCCTAGATTGATTTCTTACCTATCCTTCTATTCCCTGACTCCAACTGAAACCCGAGCTAGTTTCCAAACCCCGCCTTTCCTACCCTTCTGCCTTCTCTGGCAAGAGCCTCGTGTTCTTTGACTGCTCTGGAAGTCTCTCAAACATGACAACAACATTTCTGATGCCTGGTAATACCTCTAGATCATGGAATGTTTATGGTCTTCCATTTCTCATCATTTAGCAAACTCTAGCACTTTCTTTAAATTATGTTCTGTCTTTTCCCCAAGCCCCTAGCAATCTAGACATGTTTGGATAATTTAAGCTCCTGGTTCATGTTTTTCCTTTTTAAATGCATTCATTCAGCATCAGCAGCCAGATATGAGTATTTTTAAGGAAACTTCAATGTATTCTGCCCCAGGTTGTGTTTATGGTTTAGAACTAGTTCTTTCACTTCTAGACTTTAGTTGAGCTTAGAAATTTTATTCTGATTTAGTAGAAAGGTAGGAACTAGCAAGGATTAATTAATAGCTAAATATTAATTAGTAACTAAATATTGGATGACGTTTAGGTTTCGGAATCTAAAGCCCTGATATTAAGCTAAGGGAACACTCCCTCAATCTCATGGTGGACAGACTGAGCTTCATGAAGATAAAGGTTTTGAGTTGGGTCTTAAGGAAGGGCAGACTTTGGAGAATGAGTTAAGAGAGAGCAAACATTCCTAGCCTAGCCGGGTGAACAACTTGGTCGAAGGCAGAAAGAAAAGGATAAACAGATTATCTTCACTGAGCAGTGGGTTGATCAGCTTAGAATGGTTTGGGAACAAAGTCAGGCAGAGATCTGGTAAAAAGATAGTATTATTAGATACTGAATCATTTCTTCTTAAGCACTACTAACTGCTTGTTTTTCTTGAAGCTAGATCATTCTGAATGTTTCCTGTTAGACCTATGAGTGCAAACATATGGTTTCTGTCCTTCTCTGCCTGGCTTACTTCGCTCAGCAT
>NC_043714.1:60255980-60391626 GCF_006229205.1 Suricata suricatta
GAATGTATCATAGATAAGCTGCTATATAACGATTGCCACTTCAGATAGCTGTGAAATTAGGTGATTAACTAGTTGTCACTTAACCTTCTAATTTCTGTATAAGTCTAATTACATGAAACAGAAGTTAAAAAAAAAAAAAAAGATAGTATTATTAGTCAGAATGCTTGGCTCCAAATGATAGAATCTTACCCGACACTAAACACCGAATGGGAAATGCATGAACTCACAGAGCCAATTTGCTAAGGGCAAGAGAAAGGCTAGCCTTGAGTACAGCTGGAACTGATACCAGCACACCTCATTCTTTCGGATTGCACAAGGCCAAACCATGGCCACTGGCAGGGCCAAGGTTTATAGTACCGAGCTCAGCTTCCAAAAAGGAAAGGTCTCTTTCCCCTCATCTCAATTAGAGAAGTATCCAAAGGGAGAAAGATGGTTCAGCTTGGATCACATATCTACTTTGGTGGCAGAAGATAGAGACCATGATTGACAGCTCCCAATAACCCCGTGGCTGGAATGGGGATGATAAGCACTTCACCAATATAAATGGATATATACTAGAAAACGGCAGCAAAAGAGGCCTGGACCAGACTAAATTATAATTCTCCACTACCGATAAGCTGGAGCCTATTTACCCTATCTGTGGAATTTATCCTCATGGTACTGGGAAGCCGCTGATTCTTCCTAATCAAGGGAGAAGTGTAATAAAAACAGATCCAGGGGAAGATTAATCTGTTGACAGGATGAGGGATAGGTTAGTTGGAAAGACTGAAGTGCTTTAGCATGATTTCTTGCATACATAAGGAACACAAGTCTTTGGGGCTACTGAAGACAAGAAAACAACCTAGAAAGATTATTTGATAGCCTAAGCAGGGATAACGAAGAAGGTGCATTTGTGCAGAAACAGAAGAGATAGTTTAAAAAACTATGGAACAGATTGTGATAATTTACCATATAGACAATTAAGAAGAGGAGAAACCATGAAATAATAATTAAATTCATTTTTATTAAATCTTTACGCTCTGTAGGCACTATATGTATAAAGAAAACATATGTTGTTGATTCCAGACAGCAACCATTTAAGGCAGGTAATGTTATCGCCATATTACAGATGAGAATGTTGAACTCAACAAGGTCACACTGCTGATAAGTGCTTGAGTTGGGATTTAAGCCTTGTTCTAATGAGTTCTGCTTGATTCCAAACTCATGCTTTTTAGTTGTTACAAGATACTAGATAAGAGCTTAGTTGGCCAGGAAGGAGGGGGCAGAACTAGTCAACAGATGGTATGAGTTCCTTTTAGATTTGTTGGGTTTGAAGGAAAGGTAGAACAATCAGCAAGTAGTGTCCTAAAGGCACTGAAGTCAACAGCCTAAATAAGGGCATTTTGGTATCATTTGCTTAGACTAGAGTCTAATACGTTCAAGGGAGAAACTTTACAGAGAAGACATCAATGGCTCTTTGGTAATGAGAGCAAGAAAATGGAAAGTCAAAGGATGGTGCTTAAAAAAAATGTTAAAAAGCAGAGTTAATGGGCTCTGGCTGCTGATTTGGATGTGGGGAGCTACGGAAAAAATTGATTATGGGGAGAGAAATTCCTAAGTATATGCTAGCTTTTGAATTGCTTCTCTGCATAATTATACTAGAACTATACAAAAATAGCTCCAATTAATTGCAAAATTTAGAATCCCAGAGGCAAAAGATACATTTAAAAGCAAAGGGTTACTGTCCTACTTCTGGAATAGAAATTCAAGCCCTCTGAGGTATCACAAGACACTGACTTTACATACAGGGTCCACCAGACTAAACTCCAAGGATGCGTTGATGCCAGAAAGCGCTGATTTGCCTGGTGAAGGGACAGAGAAAATTAGAGCAAAAGACGGAGCCTGGAGACACTCCCAGGTAGCTGCTTCCTTTTCCCATTTGCATGGACGTCAATATTTTGTTTCAGGGGAAGGGTTTTGCGGTGGGAGTAACAGGAAGGAGTTCTCCTAGGACCACGCTGGAACAAAACGGCAAGTGTCAGGAGTAGCCAGAGTGACTGGCATATTGAATAGTGAGAGAAAAATACTTTCAGAAGTATTTTAAAGACAAAAACAAATTGTCAACAGGCTGACTAGAATTTCTATTTTTCATACATTTCTATACTATTCAGTATTAGTTTCTCCAGGGCAAGGACTGTCTGTGCTTAAGATTTTATAGCTATTGTAGAATTAAAGAGCTTCAAGGAAACATCTAGCAGTTGTTCCCAAACTTTGGAGGGACTCAGAACCACCTGGGGAGCATGCTAAGGAAGCAGATATTGAATTCAGCAATTCCTTCTACATTTATTAGCAGACATACTTCTGAAATGGGAATCTTTCTTCTAAATACAGTCATTTTTGTGGCTGTTGTTTCTTAATTTCACTATGATGAACATTCTTATCTAAGGTGCTCTGCCTCACTAGTATTATTATTCTGTTTTCTGCTTAGATATACCAAATTTGGCCAACATGAGACTCCTCAATCTGACTCCTATATACTTTGATAAGTCCCCATTATCTTGAAGCATATATAATTTTTCCTTTTTGTTTTCTGGCATAACAAGCTATTCCAGGATTAACTTGTATTTTATCTGCCTAGCCCTGGGATCAGCCAATCCTTAAGGACCTCTAGTTCCTTTTAGTATGAAGTGTCATTTAAAAACCAAGATCTGGAGACTAGATGTGCTTATTTCTACTATGAAGATAGGTAGATAGAGTTTGTATTCATAATTCCAATTCCAATCCAACATCTAAGGTGCTTTATTACTTTCTCCAGATTTTTGTCTTCTAATACATGAGAATCTGGTTTCCAAAAATGTCAACATATTTATTCATCTTGCTGTGTCCTACAATATAAAGAGAAATTGTTTCAGAATTACTATCACTATTCCAATAGCAATACCAACAACAAAACAACCTAGTAAGTTCAAAACTTCTTTGCAGTTCATTTGTCTTTAGAATATATTCCAATAAAGGTGCACAAAGTACCATATAGGTGCTGAACCAGACTTACCATCTAAATACCTAGATGTGGGAAAATAGGCAGACCTTGATTGGGGAGACGGGGGTATTCTACAAAACAAGTGGCCTGGATTTCCCAAGAATATCAAGTCATGGAAGACAAAAAACATGGCAGAAGTGTCTAAATGAAAGGAAGCTAGAGAGACATGAACCCCCCCCAAAAAAAAGCAAAATCTTAGATTAGATCATCAAAGAAAATACACAAGGACTTGTATTTGGTGGCAATCAAAGATATTTATATATACTTGATAATATAATTGTATCAATGTTAACCAAATTACTTGGAAGTGATAATGGCATTATTGTTATAGAATGTCTTCATTCTTAGAAGATATGCACTAATATGTTTAGGTGTGAAATGATGTCTTGAACTGACCTTCAAATGGGAAAATAGAGGAATTACCAAGAAAATGTGGTAAACTATTAACTGACTTCCAAATATAGAGACAGAAAAATAGAGCAAGAGCAAAAGATCTATGAAGCAAATATGGCAAAATTAACAGTAAGTGAATCTAGTGAAAGGTAAATGGGGGTTCGTTGTTCTTTCAACATTTTTTGTAGATTTAATACTGTTTTTTGCTTTTTATTTTTAAAGTAGAGTTGGAGATAGTAATGCAGAAACCAAAGTTTCAGCCCAAAGGACTCTGATGTCTTCGGTAGGGTCTGGAAATATACATTTTTTTCAAAGGGTTTCTGATGCCAATAAGTTAGCATTCTTGAGAAGGCTGAGCAGATGTGTGTTATTTTGCAGACGTGGAAACCTAAGGCCAAAGACCCCATAAGGTCACACATCCTTGGCAGCAAAGCCATGACCCAATCTTCCTTCTCCCATGATTCAGTGGTTCTAGATCAGTCAAACCTGACAATCCATAAATATTTAGATATTGCGGATAATCCTGAAGGGTAGGGCAGACAAAGAAAAAGAAACTGATTTAATGCTCTCTGATTTCAACCCAGGCACTTTCAGATACTTTCAATATTGCAATCTTTACAAGAACCGAGAAGGGTGTAGATGGATAATCCATTTTTTATGTACGGAGAAACCACAGCTAAGAGAATGAGCAATTGTGAGGTCAAACTGCCTAGATTTAAGTCTCAGTTCCCTAATTTACTGGCTCTATGACACTAGGGAAAGTATTTAATCCTTCTAAACTTCATTTTCCTCACTTGTTAAATTTGTGTTAAAAACTTTTTATCTCATGGTGTTATTGTAAAGATTAAATACTGTATACAAGGCACTTGGCACAGGCCCGCACAAAGTCAAAAAATGTGATTGGAGTAATGTTAAGTGGTCATGACAGAGTTCAGAGAGAGCTAGTACATGGTTAACATTCTCGTGAAGGCGTATAGCTTAAGATAAGAGGAAGAAGAATCTTCTGTATATTTATTTAGTGAAATATAAGTGTACTATATAAATTCACTTTGAGGTCTCTTGCTCTTTCTTCTGTCCCTTCCTTTGGCCTTCCTTCCTCATTCCTAAAACAAACTGAAAACTTTAAACTATGCATTGGGATAGCAAGAAGTGTATGTAGGAGGTGAAGATTCATAGTCAAGTATGAGGGCCAGCAAACTATGGTCTAGCTGCTGGTTTTTGTAAGTTGAGTTTTATTGGACCACAGCCACACCTGGCTTGTTGACGTGTTGTCTACGGCTGCTTCCATACTCAGTGGCAGGCAGAGTTGAGTAATAGTAACAGAGGTTGTAGAAGCTTCTGACCTTGAGCCCCTTGACTGTAGAGAGAGTTAAGAATATAAAAATCAGTCTAACCTGGTCCTTTCAAGAAAAGGAATGACCACTGGTCTAGTGCATTAGAATGTTGATCTGAAGCACCTTTTTTTCTTAAATGTTTATTTTTGAGAGACAGAAAGAGAGAGAGAGCAGGAGGAGGGAAGGGACAAAGAGAGAAAGAGACACAGAATCTGAAGCAGGGTCCAGGCTCTGAGCTGTTAGCACAGAAGCTGATGTGGGGCTCGAACCCAGGAACTGTGAGATCATGACCTGAGCTTAAGTCAGATGCTTAACCAACTCAGCCACCCAGGTGCCACATTCTGAAGCAACTTTAAAAGCAGGGGAATCTGGAACTCAGGTTGAGAGACACTGGTCTAACAAACAGTGGGCATTCCAATTCATGATAGCTGTCATTATTAGATATACAGTAACACAAAGAGAATTAGAACCAGTCTTGAAAGTGCTTACAAAGGGTCAGTTCATGTTTTCTGGTGCGATATTCACAGCAGCTCTGTTACTCTAGGTTACACTCAAGGTTACATCTGTTTGGGGTGGAAGGATTGGAATTCAGATTTCAGTTTGACAAACTCCACATCACATCCCCTTTCCTCTGGGTCACACTGTCCCCTTTGTCACATTTTAGGCTTCAGTTGACTAAAGCTCTGATTTTACTTCTGTGTTCCTCTGAGCGAGAGCCATTAAGTCATTTTTAAAGGGGAGCCCTCAAGAGGATCAACCTTTTTTCCAAAGAGTGAGTCTGTGGCAACCCTAACATTGTGCTGTGTTTTAAACTCTGTCCCATAGGGTTTCTTGAAAGGTTAAGAAACTATGGTTGTTCCTCTCGGTGTCACCAACATCAGTGCCCCAAGTAAAAGCCACATTATATTAAAGGCAGGGTGAGGGAGTCCTATTTTTGCACAAATGCAAACACAACTTTATTGACTTTTTTTTTCCTCTAGAAAGTGAAGCAGCTGAAAATTTGTTTGGGGGTTATTGAGGATTTCTTTTTTTTTCTTTATTTCTTCTTTTTTTTTTTTCTCAAAAGAGAATTTTGTTTTTCCCAATTGAATGTACTTCATGTGAACTTAGACTCTATCATAAAAAGTCCTATATGATCAATGAGATCTGAAATTCTTTCAAGGCTGAAGTTATTGCAACTCTATGTTAGGGACGCTTGTGACAGCAGGCAAATGCTATACATATTTACATTATTATGTTACCTTATTATATTTATTCTTGTTTATGTTATTCTTCACCTTCAAAAAGAAATACACCTTCCTTCAATTTTCTTTCTTAATTTATTTTGAGAGACAGGGAAAGAGGGAGGGTCAAGAATCCCAAGCAAGCTTGGTGCTGTCAGTGCAGAGCCTGACGTGGGGCTCGAACTCACAAACTATGAGACCATGACAGGAGCTGAAATCAAGAGTCAGATGCTCAACCACCTGAGCCACCCAGGCTCCCCTCTCTCAATTTTCTTGAAATACTCTGCCTTCTAACTTTTATTCGATTTTTCAAACAAGAAAACCATGCAAGTGCTGTGGTAAATTATCAGAAGTTATTAGTAACAAGATGCGCAAACGGAGCCGGCACAAACTTCCTGTAAATGGCACCACCACTCTGCAACAGCCAGGAATCGTTGCCATTTGGAAAAGCGTAGGGGCCAAGTCTTCTGGATCTCCATGACAATCAAGAGATCTACTTTCAAATGATTCTTGAAATTTGGCTCAACCTATTAGAATGGCTATTACCAAAAAGATGAGAGCTAACAAATGCTCGTGAGAATATGGAGAAAAGGAAACCCCTGTGCACTATTGGTGGGAAGGTAAATTGGTGCAGCACTATGGAATGCTGTCTGGAGGTTCTTCAAAAAATTAAAACTCGAACCCAGCAATCCTGCTTCTGGGTGTATATCTGAAGGAAATAAAATGACTATCTTGAAGAGATACCTCTACTCATGTGTTTACTGTCACATTATTCACAGTAGGCAAATATGGAAACAACCTAAGAGTCAGTGGATGAGAGATAAAGAAAATGGAGTACCTATAAATACAGTAGAATATTATTCAGCCATAAAAAGAAGGAAATTCTGTCATTTCTGACAACATAGATGAAACTTAAGAGCATGATGGTAACTAAAATATGTCAGACAGGGAAAAACAAGCAGTGTATGATCTCTCATATGTGGAATGTAAAAGAATGAACTCGTAAGAACAGAGAGTGCTAAGGGTGGTGGGGGGCAGTGAGAGAAATGGGTGATAGGAAGATACAACCTTCCAGCTACACGATGAATGAGTTCTGGGAATACCATGTACAAAATGGTGACCACAGTTACCAGTACCCTATGGTATACCTGACAGTTGCTAGACAGTAGGTCTTAAAAGTTCTCACCACAAAGTGAAAAAAAAAATAACTATGTGAAGGATGGATATGTTGAGTAATCTTATATGCTAATCATTTCACAATATGGATGTATATCCAATCATCATGTTATACACCTTAAACATACAAAATGTTATATGTCAACTTTATCTCAAGCTGGAAAAGTTTTATCTTAAAAATGTGTCGAATGTAATTTGGCTCAAAAAATTAAATGGACAAGCTGGGGCGCCTGGGTGGCTCCATCCATTAAGTGGCTGACTCTTGATTTTCAGCTCAGGTCATAATCTCACTGTGGGACAGAACCCTATATCAGGCTCTGCACTGACAGCATGGAGCCTACTTGGGATGCTCTCTCCCTCTCGTTCTGCCCCTCCCCTGCTCCTGCATACACATGTGCACACTCACATGTGCACGCTCTCTCTCTTAAAAAAAGAAAAGAAACAAAAAGAAAAGAAAAGGAATGAAAAAAGAGAAGTAAACCAAAGACATATACAGTCTGGTTTTGATCTTTAGATCATGATTTTGTATCTCCCGAGGAGATACAATGAAAGGAACTGAACTGAGGGTCTGCGTTTCTAGATCTCTCTGGGAAGTTCACGTATGGCAATTCGGTTCTTCAGGACTCAGATACAATCTCATGTTCTCCTAGAATTATATCTCTAAGCTCCAAGGTCTACTCATCCCTGCTCATACAATAAATGGAATGCTTACAAGGTAGGTTTTTTGGCAACTAGCCAGCTGGCGTTTTTTCTGCTTCATGGTGCATTCCTACAACCCACACCGGTGCCCAAACTATTAACAGAAATAAGATGGCAGACATTTTGCTTTCTACTCTATGGTTCAACACCAAACTAGATGCTTTTATATTAGGTTCTCACACACTCACACACACACAAAAAGGCATGCAACAGCTATCTGATAGTAATTTCCCATCTCTTTTCAAAATCCCAAGTGTCAAGACGCAAACACCTCCAAACACTTGCAGCAAAAACAAGTGAAAAGAAACGCAAATGACATGAGCTACAGGGTGCTAAAAATGGGACTTGCGTAGAGGTGAAGTTTGGGTTTCTTTGACTCTATCGAAGTTCCAGCATTCTCTGCACTTTCTATTCTTGGTAAATGCAGTCAAACCGGAGAACATTTCTGGGTCAGTACCTGGACTTTGCTCCCTTTAAATGCCCCTACTATTTTAGAAATTAGCTTTGGCCACACCACAGGCTTAATGCAGGCACAGGGGCAGAGTTTGAGGAGCAAGCAGATCTGGTTGTGAGCAGCCCTGGAAAGTACAGCCTGACCTTCCATCATCCGGGGGAGGCACACACTTCAAGGCTACAGATTCTAACTGTGCTCAGAGGTCTAGCACTTCCCAGGAGAAACAGCCTGCCTCTTTTTTTTTCTTTCCTAGACAATCATAACAAATCTAATTTACCCAACCATTCTCAGGTCTTTCATTTTTATATTATATTACTGTTTGAAAATGTTTTCATAGAGATGATGGCAATGGGTCCTCAATATGCCTGGAAAGGTAGACAGGTCAGGTATTATTAAGTATCGTTAATGATGAGGACACAAAAGCTTAGCAAGGTTGCGAGATTTTACCAAGGTTACTGTAAGTCAGGTTTTCTGAGTTAAGCTTGAGCATTTTTCTTCAGTCCCTAGAGAATTATAGCTCTATGCAATACTGTGTTCATTCTGTTGAGGCCTCAACTTTTAAACCTGATTCATGTGTCCCTCTTATCTTTGACCTCAATGTTATGTAACTATTCCAATAATTTCAGAAACATTATTGACTAATCTGTAAATAGCCTGTGCTAGACGCTTTTATGGGATTAAAAACACAGGACTTGGTTGGTTTCAAGGAATGGGCGATTTGAATTAAAAAAATAATTATGTGAAGTTAGAAATTAATGAAATAGAGGTAAAACTAAGAATAATAGGTCTGATAGCATGAGTCAAGGACAGAGCTCAGTACTCTACATGTATTATCTGATGTAATCCTTGAAACAACTCTCCAAGGCAACTGTGATTATCCATCTGACAGTGGAGGAAACTATTAAGCAAGTCACCCAAGGTCATATAGCTGGCTCCTGCCAAGGCTGGAATTCAACCACAGGTCTGTCAGATGTCAAAGTTCCGGAAAATTTCACTGTGTCATTCTGACTCTCTGAACACATAACGGAGCCCACTATGGTGGGGATTAAATACTTCAGTGTCCAAGAAAATGTGAAAGTGGGCATCCTCAGAGAAGGGCAGGCCAGAGGTGTGGTGTTGAGTTGAAATTTGAAAAAACTGGTGAGCACGGATTGATGCAGACCAGGCGGTGGGAAGGGAGGCACAGGTTGACTGGAAAAGCACAAGTGATGGCTGGGCGATTGGTTCAGTTGTGTGACAGTAACTCTCAGAGCTCAGGGGGCTGGAGAGCTATAGGCCAGCACGGTGTGTTCTTAGAGCTGGGCTTAAAACTGTGCCTCTTTGCTCTGAAGGAGAATTTGTTGCTTTTGCCAAGTGTCTTAGCTTCCTGAGTTCAGGTACTCTCAGAAGTAGATGAAAAACAAGATTTTGCAATATCCGTGGGGGCAGAGGGAAAGGGCTCCCCTAAGTAAGAAAGAATGGGTTGAGCCATGCCTTTTCTTAAGGGACAGTGAAGGGGGTTTAAGAGGCTCTCTGGAGGGTGTGATACACGTACCTACTTCACAACACAGTGCTTTGTACAAGTTCTTGAAAAAGTGATTCAAATTTTGTACCTACCAAAACTATGGCCCACAGATGTATTTTACTTGATCTGTGTTGTTTGAAAAGCTGGAAAAGAGTTTTCTGGACTCTACTTTCTCTTTTATTTCCTCTGCTGCAGTTTGGTGCTATGAGGTGTTGCCAAGTGCTCTCGGAAATGTATTACCCAGAGTTAACTTTGTGGGCTCTAAATGACCTCAGGCTGGGGAGACACTATCCCCTGGAGATCTCCAACATTCCCAAAGGGATTCAACTCTGGTACAGGACGAGAGCAGGATGGTAGAAGTTGTTGGGTTTTCTGTATAGTCCTCACGACAGAATAATGGTTCCTCACAAAGCCACGTTGTGCTGATGGAGACTTTGAAGCAGGGCGAGGACTCACATCAGACTGGAGAGTCTGAGGGCTACATGACCCATCCTTCTTCCTCATGAAGGAGGCATGACTTAGAAAAAGCAGTTCTACAGCTTTTCATTCTGTCACCTAACCCTCCTTGATGATTGTGTCCAAATCTGTCCATCCAATCCTCTCCCCATCTACTTAGAGCAAGGGTATTTGAAGCCAGGAAGCTCAGGTCCAGACATCAACTAAATGGCTGATGTCAGCAATCAGAAGAAGATTGAATTACAGCAGGGTTCCATATGTGAGGTGGCTCAAGCAAAGAAGACCAGAATCCTTGAAGACACAGCAATAAAACAAACCTTTTAGAGTACTTTTCAGCACTATTATGTGCATATGCTTTGACCCAATGATTCTGTTTTCAGGAATTTTTCTGACATATATCTTCATGCAAGTGCACAAAGGTACCACGAATAAAAGATCACTGCAGCATTTTTTAATTTTTTTAGAAAGAGAAAGAGTGCATGTAAGCTGGAAGAGGGGCGGAGGGAGAGAGAGAGAACGTTAAGCAGGCTCCACACTCAGCTCAGAGCCCAATGAAAGGCTTGATTCCTCAACCCTGGGATTATGACCTGAGCTGAAATCAAGAGTTGGGCGTTCAACCAACTGGGCCACCCAGATGCCCACACCATTTTTTTTAGCAGTACAAAACTGGAAACATTTTAGAAATTCATAAATAGGGAATACTATACAAACATTTTTAAAGATATAATAATAATATTATAGTAGTATAATAGTAGATATTATAATAATACTAGGTCAAAAGGTACAGACTTTCAGTTATAAGATAAATAAGTCTTGGGGAAGATGCAATGTAGTGCATAGTGACTGACACAATTAATATTACATTGTAACTTTGGAAGTTGCTAAGAGAGTAGGTCTTAAAAGTTCTCATCACACAAAGAAAACTTGTCTCTATGTGAGGTAATGGATGTTAACTAAACTTAGAATGGTGATCCTTTCACAATATATACAAATATCAAATCTTTATGTTGTACACCTAAAATGAATACAATGTTATATGTTGATTATGTCTCAGTTTAAAAACAATAATACTAAGTCAAAAGAGCAAATAATAAACTCGTAGATATAGGATGCACTTCTTTCAAATAAAACAACAAAAGGACGATATAGGTCTCTCTCACTCTCTCTCTACAGAGGTCTCTGTTTGCTTAAAGATCATGTGGGGAGACAGAACTCATATTCACTATACCTCCACACTATCTTTAAGATTTGATATTATAAAACTTCTTAAATATTTATCAATCTAAGTGATGACAAGTGATTCTTTCATGTTTTAATTTGTATTGTGAGTGAGGCTGAGAAGCTTTTTGGAAAATTGTCATCTGTTTATTTGTCTTTCCATAGGATATCTTTTATGTCCTTCTAGTATATGAATCTTGCTGCTTCTCTGAAGACTCTGGCTTTCTGTGCCTAAGCCACCTCACATAAGAACCCCTGATATAACTCAGTCCCTTCCGATTTCTGACATCAGCCACTCAGTTGGCATTGAAGCCTGAGTGTCCTGATTTCAAACGCCTTGTTCTAAATAGATATGTGAGGGGACTGGATGGGCAGTTTGGGACCCATACTTCAAATGAACTTATAAAGGAATAAAATGAAAAAAAAACTCTATGCTAGGAAGATAGAGTGCTATCAATATTAAGTCCAAAGCATCACATACATAAATGGTAATAATAGCAGTCACAAACACCAATTTAGCCCTTCAAGACACTGTCTTGAGCACATTGCATGCATTATTTCATTTCAGCCTTATGATGGTCCTATGAGGTAGTTATTCATGTCACCATTTTCATGATGAGGAACTGAGGCATCAAGAGGTTAACTCACTCCAGGACAAGCAGGGCATAAGTGATTGGGCAGGTATGGGCAAGAAAAGTCTTAAGTTTCTGCTCTTGGCCTCTATCCTACCCTCTGTCTCTAGGTAAGATGGAAGACATCCAAGTTCAAAGCTGAGCTGAGGACTAATCTGGAACTGACAAGTAGGAGCCAAGAAATTGCTCTAACAGACTTGTAGGAGCCCCTGATCACCTTTCCCAGCCATTGGCTATCTAGTGAAATAGGAGTTAAACTGACTCAAAAAGCCCAAGAGACAATATTTCTGTCCATATGAGTTTGGCTAACTTGATTATTGTTATCAGTTAGAGTTAGGGGAGCTGTATATGATAGGAGCCCAATAAAGCAATTGTTTAAATAAGATAAAGATTTACTTTTTGCCCGTATATAAGAAATCCAGAGGTAACTCAGAACTAATTTGGTGGCTGCAGGAAATTAGGGACCAGGAATGGCCCTGTTAGCTCTTTACCTGCCATGCCTTGTATGTGACCTTCATACTCAAGGTCCAGGTGGCTACTGGAGCTTCAGCCACAGCATTCCTATTTCAAGGACAAAGGCATAAAAGGAAGAGAAAACTGTGGTGCGTGCCAGATAGCTAAGTGTGCTTCACACAAGCTGCTGAATGTCAAGTCCTCTTATATATCACTGTTCAGAATGTAGCCACTTGTTCACAGCTGGCTGTAAGGAAGCTAGGAAAATTAGTCTTTATTTCTAGACAGTCAATTACTTGGGTAATACTTTAGGGTTCTATTACTAAGGAAGAAATGGACAGTGGATATTAGGGAAGCAAGTAGCAGTTCCACCAAAAATGATCCATTCCTGGTTGTCTGGAAGACTTCACATCGCATAGTTTCAAAATACTAAATGACATCCTATTTATGACTTATCTGAGGAGCTGACCCAGGGACATTTTGAGGAAATGGAGTCTCAGGGTGCAGGTAGGTAAGCAAATTCTAAACAGGCATAACAAACTCTAAGAAAGGATGGAGGGGCTCAGAAAGTAAGTTCTACCCCTTCATAATTTTTCTAAGAGTCAGACTTGAACTTTGACAATTTTGCCTTACTTGGCCTTTCCTACAAGAAGGCTTCCA
The DNA here is from genome assembly GCF_006229205.1 of Suricata suricatta. Taxonomy (NCBI): domain Eukaryota; kingdom Metazoa; phylum Chordata; class Mammalia; order Carnivora; family Herpestidae; genus Suricata; species Suricata suricatta. The sequence continues at coordinate 60,269,202 of NC_043714.1, forward strand.
TATCACAGCATATGAGAGTCTTTAACTTCTCATCTTTGGAAAATAGAAGGAATATTCCTAATGTTCACCCAACACCTCCATGTGGTAAAGGCTGAGGGGTCACTTTCTGAAGTTACCAATCTGCTTATTGTCAGCCTCCCCCATCTGAACTTACAAAGAAATGAACATCTTAACTCAGAGGGATGTGCCCAGGAATAGTGAGAAAAAAAGAAAATGGGCCAAAAGAACAGCTAGTAAAGTTCTGCTGAGTATTTTAGAGCCCTAGTGGGGCAGACAGACTGTAATAGGTTCTAAAGGGCAGTAGCAAAAGCTGTAACTTCCTTAATGTTAATTCAATGGTACTTTGGGAAGGCCAGAAATTATTTTCCACCTTAGAAAACATCAAAGAAAATACAGTAACTCACACCAATAAAGACAAAATAAAACCAACTGAAGTCCCATCCCTCACAAAAAAGGGGGAAAACTGCAAGCAAGAATAAGAGAAGAATTTGGGTATAAATTGATTTAACTCAGAGATTGGCAGTCATGGCCCACAGACCAAATTTGGTGCAATCTGTTTGAATATGGCTTGTTTTTACATAGCTAACAATGGCTTTTGCCTTTTTAAATGGTTGAAGAAAATCAGGAGAAGGAAAATCCTTAGAGACCTAGGAAAACATGATGAAATTCAAATTTCAGTGCCCACGAAGTTTAAATGGAACACGGACACACCCACTGATAAACACATGGTCTGTGGCTGTCTTCAACAGTAGCAGAGTTGAAAGTGGTGGTGACATTGGGCCCTTATAGAAAAAGTTCACTGATTCCGGATTTAATGTACCAAAAAATGTGTGTCTTCATTGTCATCACTTACACATTGTATGAGCTAAAAAAAACTTAGTTTTAAAAAATTTTAATGTTTATTTATTTTTTCATATAATTTATTGTCAAATTGGTTTCCATACAATACCCAGTGCTCATCCCAATAAGTGCCATCCTCAATGCCCATCATTCACTTTCCCCTCTCCCCCACCCCCCACCAACCCTCAGTTTGTTCTCAGTATTTAAGAGTCTTTTATGGTTTGCCTCTCTCTCTCTCTCTCTCTAACTTTTTGCCCCCTTCCCCTCCCCCATGGTCTTATGTTAAGTTTCTCAAGATCCACATATGAGGGAAAACATATGGTATCTGTCCTTCTTTGACTGACTTATTTCACTTAGCACAATACTCTACAGTTCCATTCACATTGCTGCAAATGGCCAGATTTCATTCTTTCTCATTGCTGAGTAGTATTTCATTGTATACATAAACAACATCTTCTTTATCCATTTGTCAGTTGATGGACATTTAGGATCTTTCAATGATTTGGGTATTGCTGAAAGTGCTACTATGAACATAGGGGTACATGTTCCCCTATGCATCAGCACTCCTGTATCCCTTGGGTCATAGGGTAGTTTTATTTTTAATTTTTTGAGGAGCCTCCTCACTGTATTCCAGAGTTGCTGCACCAGTTTTCATTCCCACCAACAGTGTAAGAAAGTGCCTGTGTCTCCACATCCTCACCAGCATCTATAGTCTTCTGATTTGTTCATTTTAGCAACTCTGACTGGCATGAGGTGGTATCTCAGTGTGGTTTTGATTTGTGTTTCCCTGATAATGAGTGACTTTGAGCATCGTTTCATGTATCTGTTGGCTATCTGGATGTCTTTTTTAAAATGTGTCTATTCAAATCTTTTGCTCATTTCTTCACTGGATTATTTGTTTTTCAGGTGTGGAGTTTGGTGAGTTCTTTATAGATTTTGGATATTAGCCCTTTATCTGATATATCATTTGCAATGATATATCAGTTTTGTTGTTTCCTTTGCAGTGCAGAAACTTTTTATCTTGGTGTTGTCCTAATAATTCATTTTTTATTTTGATCCCCTTGCCTTTGGAGATGTGTTGAGTAAGAAATTGCTGCAGCTGAGGTCAAAGAGATTGTTTCCTGCTTCTCCTCTAGGGGTTAGCTGTAATCATCAAGACACTATGATTTTGGCACAAAAACAGACACACAGACCAATGGAATAGAATAGAGAACCCAGAATTGGACCCACAAATGTATGGCCAGCTAATCTCTGACAAAGCAGGAAAGAGTATCCAATGGAAAGAAGATAGCCTCTTTAACAAATGGTGGTGGGAGAACTGGACAGCAACATGAAGAAGAATGAAATTAGACCACTTTCGTACACCATACACAAAACTTAACTCAAAATGGATGAAGGACCTGAATGTGAGAGGAAATCATCAAAAACTTGCTTTTTGAGTCTCAATATCTTCATTGTTCACATGGGAGTATTAACAACCTACTTCATAGACTGTTAAAATAGTTCATGCATAGCACTTACCTAGAACATGGTACATTGTCGATAAATCGTAGTTGTTTTGTTATTTATTGTTTTGATGGGTACAATTTACTTCTCATTTAAGATTCAGCTTGCTTCGGGGCCCCTGGGTGGCTCAGTCAGTTGAATGTCCTACTTTTGATTTCGGCTCAGATCACGATCCCAGGACTAAGCCCTACATCCACTCAGTGTGGGGCCTACTTAATATTCTCTCCCTCTGCCCCTCTCCCCTGCTCGCAGACACTTTTCTCTCTCTCTAAAATAAACAACAACAAAAATTTTTAAAATGACTCCGCTTTTTTCTTGACCTTTCTTTGAACCCCTCAATTTCTTCTGTGTTCTCATCGTATCCAGTGCTTCTCTCAGTCATTTCTTACCACATTGCATTGTACTTATGTTTATGTCCCTGGTTCCTACTATGAGCCATGAGTTTTCTGAATAAAGAGATCATGATGACTTATTGGTATTTGTATTTCCAATGGTTATCACAGTGAACATGACATAGTAGTAGTGTTGGAAATTGTAAGAGATCCTGCATTTCAGTTGGAGGATGTTATTTCCTAACACTGAACTGTTAGGATTTGGCAGACCTACCTACTCAATCACAGAGTCTATTGATCCAAGGCACTCTCCTACTCCCTACAAAGGTAGACCTGTTATGGAATGGGGTTGTCTTATCCCTTCTCCCAAACTTTTCAGTAGAGAAACCACTTTCTCATGGAGAGGAGTCAGTAAGAAGGTAGGGAAGGAGGCCAGGAGCCTTACTGTAGTGGGGCTGTCTCTCTGTGGGAACATGAAGCAGTGTAAATAATGTTGCCCCTTATCAACTGGCTGCTCTTATCTAAGAGCCAAATGAACGGCTCCCATGTGAAGGTGCGCTATGTTATCTCGCTGTCTTTACTGTGCTCTAGACCTTTGTCATGCTCACCATGTGAAAACCAATGATGCCCTTTAGGCAGTCCCCTGCTACATGTCCTAAGCATAATCAGAGGCACTTGTTTTCAAAAAGAAGGGAAATGTATTCTCATACTGAGGAAGATCAAAGGAGAAAAGGAGAGTAATGGATATAGATCTTCTTTTAGTGGGTAAAGCAAAAAAAAAGGTTAAAAAAAGAGCTCTGTGAATCTGGAGGCATGTTGAGGTGACTGGAGTCCTTATCCTTATACTTACTCATCTGTAAGTTGAAGATGACTTTGAAGGACGGTTGGTCTAGAAGTAATTTGTAAGCTTTTTCTACATTAGAACTGGTAGAGGACTTAGCAGTCTTGTCATCAAAGTTTCTCATATAGAAGTGAAATGAAAATAGGCCCACAGACTCTTTGCTTGAAAAAAGATTTTTGAAATGCCCTAGATTATATTCTGTTTGTCTGGTGTGTGCACTGTTGAAGGTTAACACCATGACTATAAGGTCTGTTTCTTTGCCTTGGAGATGGTTGCCATACTGATACACCAATTTATGTAGGCAGCCTGAGAAAGTGAGGAAGATCGTTTAAATTTGGCAGCCCTCAGGAAAGGTTGGGATCTATACACATCTTGCCAAATACTCTTCATGCATGCATGCATGCATTCATTTATTCTTTTATATAATCTTTTTATTAAACCAAGTACTACACAAGTTACTAGACACATATTAATAAGCAAAGAAGCCATTGTCTAAATCTGTGGCTTCATAGTGTTTGTCCCATGTAGGAGCCAGAGTCTCAGTAAAAGCAACTTGAAGTCGATAATAACTCTTTCTGTCTCTTATAAAAATCCTGCAGATATTTAAAAAGATAGTATCCCAGAGGAAGAGATTAAAGGGAGAAGGTTTTTGAGGATGAAACATGAAGAGGGATTCTCCTGAATGGGGGAAAGAGGAGAGATTTGGGTGTCCCCAGACCAGTAAGGATCTATACATCATACACTGTTCTGTGGCTGCCCCTGAAGAGGAGACATGAATTTAAATCAAAACTATGATGAATGCCTAGAGGATGGGACCTGTACTGTGGAAGTTTTCAGCAACCATCAGAGGCCAGGGGGGCTACTATAGGCTTAGACTCTGGGACATCAGTGCTCCTCATATAGACTGAAAATTTTGAAAACCTCTCTCTCTCTTTCTCCCCCTTTCTCCTTCTGTATCTCTTTCTCTCTAACTCTCTGTCTCTGTTTCTCTGTGTGTGTGTGTTTCAGATGTTACTTATATATTGTATATTTGGGTGCAAACTTGGGACAGAGAGGGGACTCCAATAATGTCTGAGATTGGATATTCTGCCAGCCTGGTATGATGGGGTAGAGAATCAGAATTAAGTTGAATTAAAGAAAACAAAAAAGCAATATTTCTTATAGTTCTTAGTTTGTGTTCTGTATAATGTAAATCTTGTTTCTCAGCATCCCACTCTCTTGACAAGTAATGTGAAGAACAGATAATGTATTAGATTCTCAATAACTTCCCAAAGCATCTAACCACCATGGACTTTGGGGGAGAAAGGTTTCCCTCTCTTTATAAAGAGTAGGACAATGTTATTTGTGGTATCAAGTGAACTATGGGAGATGCTCTTTTCTTAGATGCTTAGTACCGATTCATGCTACCAAAGGCAAAGAGATAAAAGAAATAATGTCTCCTTTGTCTAACATCTTATATTTCTATGAGTACAATTTAGAATTAGTTGGGAAGACTAAGAGACAAAAACTGAAATATGATTTGCCCACCGAAGACTAGAAGACGAAAGCAGAACCAACATCTACAGCATCAAACATTAAAGCTAGCAAAGCCAAATATTGACATCGTCCAAAGAGCAGAAGTGGATCTGAAACAAGACATGAGACTAAAGGTCAGAAACCAACAGCAAACTGGACTGAAATGGAAGAAGATTGGAAATAAGTTGCAGAGGGACCAGGAGAACTGTTTTCTTGGGAAGTTCTTAGTGTTTGGTGGATGGGGGCTGTTTCCAGTTTTTTCCATTGGTCATACTGACTTCTTATTTATTTATTTTATAGCGCAAAAACAGTAACTGGTAACAAAGTTTTTTTAAAAAATAATCAGCAAAAAATACTAGTTCAAGAAAATTACTTCAGGGGCACCTGGGTGGCTCAGACAGTTAAGCATCTGACTCTTGGTTTCAGTTCAGGTCATGATCTCACAGTTGTGAGATCAAGCCCCAAGTTGGGCTCTGTGGGAAGAATGGAGTCTGCTGAAGATCCTTTCTCTTCCTCCCCATTTTGTAATGCATTCAAACACACACACACACATGCACACCTCTCCAAAAAACAAACAAACAACAAACAAAAAACCCCAAACAAACAAAAAACAGAAAGGGAATTATTTTAATATACTCCTTTCAACCCTGAAAACTAAGAAGAGACCATTATAATATTTTGCCTGGTGGATCACCACCATCTAGCTCTAGAACACCAGTGCTTAGAGAGAAATCGTTTGACAACAACTGTCTTACTGTATTAGACAGTTCAACATGGCCTTTTGTTTCCTCTCTGCTTCCTGATGAGTATGGAATAAATCTGGGACAGGCACCATCTTAGACAACAAAGCGTACAGAAATGGGAAGCCCACAGTCTAGAGGGCTGTCTGATAAAAAGACATCAAAATATAATGCAAGCCACAAGTGTGAGCCACATGAAAAGAAACAGACCTAATTAATTTTAATAATATATTCTAGGGGTGCCTGGGTGGCTCAGTTGTTTAAGCATCTGGCTTTGGCTCAGGTCATGATCTCATAGTTCGTGGGTTCCAGCCCCGAGTTGGGCTCTGTGCTGACAGCTAGCTCAGAGCTTGGATCCTGCTTCAGATTCTATGTCTCCCTCTCTCTCTGACCCTCCCCTGCTTGCAGTGTCTCTCTCTGTCTCTCAAAAATATATATATTCTACATATTTAACTCAATGCATTAGAAATATCATTTTAATGCAATTGGCAAACAAATTACTAATAAGATAGTTATATTCATATATATAAACTTTGTATATGAATCAGATAGGTTATCTTGGGATAGAACAATTTCAGTGCTCTCTTAGCTCTTCTGACCTCAGGGTGCCATTTTAAGAAACGAGTATGTAGCAAGTTTGTGAAGTCTAGTGAATATCTTACACTTGTGTCTCAATTCTGACTAGCCACATTTTAAGGACTTGAAAGCCATGTGGTCAGTAAAGACAGAGCAAGTCAAGAGGAGCTCACTTTATACCTGAACATTGTGAGGTCATGAACTCCCTGAGGACATGGACTAAGTCCACCTTGATTGGCATCCTGTCCTCAGTGCCTTTCACAGTGCCTGGCATCTAGGAGGTGTCAATATTTGCTGAGTGAATAAATGGAATATTTAAGTTTCTCTTCTAGTTTCAGTAAAGAATTCACCCTCTATAACCACTTGTTGCATCTGGAATTGCTACTTCTCTTGTTTTACTTCATACGTCACTTACTCTTGAACATTCCTGGGAGCCAAATACTTTGCACAAAGTGCTGGAAACTCCAACGTGGACCATGGGAGGGAGTGTGATGATGGATGATGGAATCTAATGTGACACTGTCATTTTCACTTTCCTTTAGATATTTAGTTACAACAAACACAATGTTAACACTATTTCTAGTGTGTGAATTTTTATGACCTATTTTGAGCACTATTAGTTTATCAAGTCTTTATTTTGATTTGAGAATATTTTCTGTTTCTATGTGTCACGTTGTATTTTAGGACCAATCATTTTCCAAAGGAATTTACTTCCAATTTTATAACACAAGTCATTGGAAAATAAGGAATTGAAAAATAATTAACAGTTTAGATACTCAGTTTCTGTTTGATTCCACTGATCAGATTCCATCAAGCCTTCTGAGTCAGACACACCCTATGGTGATCCCTCAATGAGTCACACTCTTTTAGACTTCTCTTTTTTTGTAGGAAAATGTAGTAGCTTCCTTGTCACTAGTAGAATATGGCAATGGTGATGGGATATCACTCCTTTGACTAGGCTATGCTGTGTAAGACTTCATCTTAGCAGGCTGGAGAGAGAAACTCTCTTACTGACCTTGAAAAAATCATGCCACCATATTTTACACTGCTGAAGGAGAGAGCAGCCACATACTGTGGGCAGCCTCTAGGATGTGTGGGTGACCTCTAGCTATGCCAGCAAAGAGCTGGAAGCCTTATAACCAGAGTGAAATGCATTCTACCAACAATCTGAAAGAGCCTGGAAGTGAATTTTTCCTCACATAAGCCTCCAGGTGAGAATACAGACAATAGACACCCTGACTGTATCCTTTTGAGACCTTGAGCAGAGGACCCAGCTAAGCCACGCCTAGACTCTTAACACATGCAAACTGTGAGATAATAAATGTGTGGTGTTTTAGTCACTAAATTTATAGTAATTTGTGACAAAATATATCCTTGTTAACATAATCTGACACTTGGGCACTTTTTAAAAAATGGCTGAAATATTAAAGTGAAAATATATGTAGGTGTGTGTGTTTGGTACCTCAATTCCCACTGTTCTCCTGGGTATACTTAATGCTCGAATCATACTGCACTTGACAATTCTCCAAACTGGCCATTTCACACCTCTGCTGGGATGCCCCTCATTCCACTTGTCTACCCAGAGAATTCCTCCTTCGCTTTCAATCTCAGTGCAGATACTTCCTATGGAACTCTCTGAGCTTCCCAAGTAGAATTGATCACTCCTTTCTGCCATCAAGGCACTCTGAAGCAGGTTGTGTCATTCTACTTATGACATTGTTTTACAATGGCAGGTTTACGTGTGTCTGCCTTCCCTTTCGACCTTGAACTATTGACAGCAGAGGCTATGTTATATTCACCTCTTATGTACCCAACACATAGCACAAAACGTTAAAGTAAACATCCAAATCTTAAATTATAGACATATTTGCATTTCCCCAAAATGCATCTAATTAATTTCTTTGATGGGAGAGCATTTCTTTGCCAGCTATTGAAAATTCCTTATTTAGACAGTGTAACTTAGGTAGTATGAAAAGTCATAAATCAGTCTGATCAATCTTTGAAATCAAGAAGAAAAACTTTTGTTTCGAAGCCAGATTCTCAACATTACATATCATCATCAGATTTTAAAAAATTTCAGTTGGATTCACTGAATTCAGTTGGATTCATATATGAATCACATAGATTCTCTTGGGATAAAATGTGGTTGCTGACAATAATTACAGTGTTCCCTTAGCTCTTCTGACCTTGGGGTGCCATTTTAAGAAGTGAGTACGTCATTACATTCCAGGACACATGGGCCCAAGAAAGAGGTAACCTCCGATCCCCTACTGCTTACTTCACAACTAGTGAACTGCTCATATACTAGGCTGTTTTATTATGGAACAAAGGCTTCAAAACTATTTTTTTTTAATGAAACATTTGGATTAAATTTATTTCTAGAATATTCTCTTAGAACAACTCTTTTTTCAAACAAGTGTCATGAAAAAGTTTATTTTTAGATTTAAGGTTTACAAGAGCTGCAGTGTACTTGGCTCTGTATGCTAGATTTTTATAGCCCTCTCATTTTCTCAGATGAGAGGGCTATTAATGTTGCCTTCCAAATAGTTTTGGTTCTGTAAAGAAGGTTTATAAAAAAAATCATTTTAGCCCTTGGGAAAACAATTAAGTCAGTTCAAATGCCACATCAAACATCTGATATGACATCCAATGAAATACAGGGTGGATAAAAATATAATTTTAAAAAGAAATGCTAAAGAATATTTGGATACCATTAGATAGAGCATAATATTCTGTCTTTATATGTTAGAAAAGAATCTGAGAGAAATCTTCTTGTTACTGTTTACTCATTACTGTTATTTTCATTTAAATGCTGAATATATCTTTTAATAATTCTTTCTCCTCTATAGAAACAGAATAGAAAAAAAAAGCATACAACAATATTCATAGAACAGGTGTTAAGAATGAACTACTTCAATAAGGTCTAGTCTGTTGACAAAAATAGAAATATTTCTCATATATGTAGAAACAATGATATGGAAACAATGAGAAGATGGGTTTTCTCTTGTGGCTCCCACACGAGCACATTCTATTTTCAGGAAGTATACAGCACAGCCAAAAATGTTCACTTTCATAGCTGTGAATTTTCATTGCTCTTGTAACAGTAAAATCATATATATTTTTCCTATGAAGTTTTCACTTATGAATTCATAAGTAGGATACCTACATATGTTGTTCTCAGTCATTAATGCAAAGGTAAAATTGTTCTTTCATGGCAGGTGGGCCAATTAGCATCTTTAAAAGGATCCATCATTATGATAACAAAAATCTTAGGTTTGCTCATGAATAATAGTTTGTCTCAAAAAGCACTTTGAAAACACTGACTAATTAATATGACTCAGAAGACTCAAATAAAAATATGTTCTCTGTCCTTAAACTTTGAGCACTTTGGGAAACAAAGAATAATCAATAGGGAAATTATATTCCTCCTTTGCCTTGTTGTATTACAGCTGTTTTTACAACTGTTTGTGTCATAATGAGGACAACCTACATTTTACTATGGGAAGCAAATTTTATAATAATAGTCACACTTTATATTGGGAGGCGTGGTAGAACCGATAACTTGAGACCTCCTAACAAAAACACTTCAAAATACCAGTTAAGATACAGACAACATTCTTCTGAAGGTACAGAGAGCTTAGATTATCAGTAAGTAAGGGAAGACACAGGACACCAAGAGAACTATTAAAAAGTGACTTGATATCATGGAACTGTGGGCATCCTGGAGTGAGTGTCCGTTTTTGTAAACTAGGGTGTTAGCTGTGTACACTGGGACAGGAGAGAAATGAGCCCACAGGAGACAAAGGATTGTAACTGAGGTCACCGTGATAGCTCTAACTCTTTAAGGGCTATCATTTTAGAGAAAGGGTAGACTAGACACAAATGGCCCATTGGCATAGTGAGATAACAAGGAACCTTCTTTTTTTAAATGTTTTTAAATTTATTTTTGAAAGACAGAGAGAGACAGTGCGAGTAGGGGAGAATCAGAGAGAGAGGGAGACACAGAATCTGAAGCAGACTCCAGGCTCTGAGCTGTCAGCACAGAGCCTGACACGGGGTTTTGAACCCATGAACCGTGAGATCTTGACCTGAGCTGAAGCCAGATGTTTAACCAACTGAGCCACCCAGACGCCCCAGCAAGGAACCTTTCCTGTCAGCTTGCACTCTGATGGGAACAGTTTTTCCTGATATATTTAACCATGGACATGTTCTCACTTGGATAAGAGATTATACTTTTTACTGTCTGCATGGTTTGAGAATTCCGTGGTGACAAATTAACATAAAAATGGTTCTGACATTTTTCAGAAGGTCAAATTTTTCTTCTGTAGGATGTACTCTCAACTATGACACATAGGATTTTTATAGAGAAATCCTTTCAGAAGAAAAACTTACAATGAAAAATTGCAAAGCAATTGAGGAAAAAATTCACCATGAGAATCAGCAGGCACAACAAATAACATGAATTTCAAATGATAAAATTATTGTACAGAAACTATAGAATATGTGCATTTAAAATGATCACAGAACTACAAAAGAACTTTAATAAAAAATAAAAGAATAATGAACTATGAAAAAAACAGGAAAAATTGAAAAGAAATCAAATAGAACTTCTGGAAATCCAAACTACAGTCATATATTTAGGAACTCGATGGATAGAATAAATTCAAGATTAGATACATTAAAAGAGACAATTAGGGAAAGTAGAAGGCATACCTGAGGATATTATTGGCATGGAGGGGTAAGTACCTAATATGAAAAAGAGGTTAAAGAGATGCAGGTTAGAACAAAGAAGACTAACGTATGTTTAACAGGAGTACAGGAGAAAGGTGGGAGAATTAGGAAGAGGCAATGTTTAAAGAGAAAATGGGTGAAAATATTCTGGATTTGATGAATGGCATGGATTCTTATATATGGAACTTCAAGAAGAACCTGGCAGGGTGGAGTGAGGTTAGATACATCTCTGCCAAACTGCAGAACACTGTAGACAGAGATTATCTTAAAAACAGCTAGCATGAAAATGACAGAATACTCTCTAAACACTCTAGAGAGCAAAGCAAACCACTGCGTGTTACAGGTGGAGGCCGAGCATGCAGATTTGCAGGGCAGGTGGGGGCACTCATGTAAGCAAGAGGTCTGAAGTACACCGTGCGCCGCTCCTGTCGGGAGGGCTGTCAGCCTCAGGAAGGTTGCAAAAGACCAGTCCTCCAGAGCAGAAGCAAGCAGAAGGAGTCAGGGATCCAGAGTGCATGGGAAGCCTGGAGCACAGGCCATAGTGTTATGGGAGATACTTCTGGGTGGGATATGCAGAGGGAGTTGGGGTGCCAGTGTGGGCAGGACTCAGTATGCCTATGGAGAGGACCAGGAGACCTGATCACCAGACTAGGTTGCAACTACAGGACTGCCAAGGGGCCATACAGTTTGGATATGTGGCTAAGGCAAGGCACCACAGAATGTCCTCATATCCACTTCGCTGGCTGACAGTGCACCCAGAAACAGCAGAACTCCTTCCTGTAACAATACCTCTCCTCGCCCTCTTCTGGAAAGCCTAATATCATGCTCAACTGTAATAGTGCTTAAAGGAATTTCTTCCATTATCACAGAACAAATATTGAAGGAAGAATTTGGATCTAAGAAGCAATAAACTGACAGCTGACATAGTAAACTTCAGATAAAGGGAAGTAGAACGCAGAAGGAAGGAGTGTGATCGAAGAAGTCAGGTGAGTAAAAAAAAAAAAACAAAAAACCAAACAGATAATATTGTGGGCAAATCTAAATAGCAATGGCTATATATAAAACAATATAGATATGATTCATTTGGAGGGGGTAAAGCAAGATGGAAGTAAAATACTGGAAAACAAACACATAAAAAGAAAAGGCATCGTAAAATTGAAAGTTTTCAAAGTCTTTTTGCTGTTATGGAGGGAGGGAAGAGATTAACGTTTTTTGGACTCATTTTTTACTCCTCTCATACTCCAAGTCTAATCTGTTAGCAAGTTTTTCCAGCTACATCTTCAGGCCATACTCAGGATAGGTTCATCTTACTGCCTCCACCGATGCCATCCTGGCCCAGGCCACAGTACTTTTGCATGCACATTTCAATTATCTTCCAACTGTTCTCCTTGGCTCTGCCCTTTGCCCTTTCCATACACCCCACCCCTCATCCCCACAAAATAAAAAAAGCATCTGAGTGACCTGGTTGTGATAATATTAATATTTATCACTCTGTCTTCCTCCAATAACTTTCCATCTAAAAAACAAAAGTAGAAACAAACCAAAAACAAGGACTACACAAACCTTTTCATCTCACTTAGCATAAAGGTCAAAGATCTGAAGATAGCTAAATATCCCCACATGGTCTGGCTCCCACTCCCAACCCAGTGCCTTTCCTGCTGAACTCATCATTCCCTACTTTCTCCCTTACTTATTCTACTTAGCTTCACTGGCTCCCTGGTGTCCGTTGAGCATACCAAGAATCTCTTACTTGCTATTTCTTATTTCAGATACCACACACCCACGTTCTTGAGTGTTTATTCAAGTGTGGTTCTCTCAGGGAGCCCCTTCTGGTCAATCCTATTCAAAATCCAGACCTCTTCCCTTTCCATCATAGCACTCCTTATCTTTCTTCTTTATTTTTCCATTATTCTTATCAATATCTAAGTTCTATGTCCTTCATTCTTTCCTTCCCTTCCTCATAAAATATCAAGACACTAAATATCTTAGTTTTCCCCAATTGGAAAGTAACCTTCATGATGCCAGGAATGCAGGAAGCCAATTTTTCTGAACTCATAAGTTGAGCAAAAATCTCCTTGTGAGGCAAGGCAGGTTTGCAAGGCCTCCCACCGTCAGATGGTGACCTGCGTCTACACCCACTCAACCCCCACTCAATTTCTGCTTGAGCACCGACCCCCAAGGCTCCTGATTGACTGACATCAGGAGTGATTTGCTTTCTTATGCTAAAAATATGTGAATTGTACCTTATGAAAAAACTTATTATAGGAGATTCTTCTTTTATGATTACAGGAGCAAATGTTACATTTCCTGAGAAACCTGTTTTACTTCCCCTCAAGAAAACAGGCTCTTGACTCCTGCTCACAAAGAACTAACTCTTGCCTTTCCTATGCTAAAAGCATTGCTTTGTATGCTAAAGATCCCTTCCTTCCCCATGTGATAAACATCTAGTCACCTACTTCAATCTCTATTGCTAAAGATTATGCATGAGTCTTCTACCAATCTATGTTCTGGGAAATTTTTACATACCAAAGAACTTGTCATCAGAAATCACTGTCTAAGGCAACTGCCACTCCTGTTTTGTACCGCATACATTTTTTCAATAAATAAGGCTGACTCTCAGGTAAGGGTAGAGATGCCTGCCTGGTGAGCAGAAAGAAGCCGAGGCTCTCTCACTCTCTTTCACCAACACCGTCCGTCCTTCAGGGAACCCTGGATCTGCTGGAGCTGGACTCTGGCACAGGAACTTGTATTTTTCTTGTTGTTTTCACTGTATCTTAAGGTTCTAAAGTAGCGTTTGGCATTAGCCAGGCCAGTAGTAGCCATTTAATAAACATTTGCTGGGTCAGTGAATGCATGAATGAATGGATGAGGCCAAAATAAAAATGAAGAGAACTATAGAAAAATTAAAAGAACATAACTTACAAGCTTGACCTAATGGACTTCTATCAAACTCTGTGCTTAACAATTAGCAAATGCACATTTTAGTGTGAAAATATATTGATCATCTGCCCGAACCAATTATATATCTACCTCCAAAGCACATCTCAGTAAAACACCAAAGTTTCAGTAGTAATATACTAAGTCTTTTCTATAACCACAACATAATTAGAAAACAAAACCAAAAATTAAACGAAAAATTACCAGATGTGATTGGAAAGCAAACCATTTAAAAAATGAGACTTCCTAATTACCCACTGATTAAAAAGTAGTCATTACGGAGTTCAGAAAATATTTAAAGTGGAAATCATGAACTTTTTACATATCAAAAATCTAAAATAGTACTATAGGAAAATATGTAGTGTGAGGAGAAAAAAAACCCCAGCAATTTAAACTAAGTAGAGGAAAAGAAATAATAAATTTTAAAGCAGAAATAAATGAAGTAGGAAACAAAAAATATAGAGGATCAGTTACCCCCAAAATGACTCAATGTAATAACATAGACAAACACAGGAACCAATTGATAAAAAAAAGAGAATACACAAATACACCCAAATATTAATATTAGATAATAAGAAAATTGGGAATAAATATACACAGCAGGGTTTTTATAAAGAAATTAATTATAATGAATATTTTTATGCCAATACTTTTTAAAAATTAGAGAAAATGGACAATTTCTAAAATTACAGTGAAATTATTTTCCCTAGCTAGTAATTCAATTAACATTTTTCACTTAAAATAAAATAAAATATAGTAAACCCATATTATCATATTAAGTAAATACATAGTAAAATCATATTAAGTTTCTAAAGAAGATGAACATTTAGTTTTCTCCTTCCAATCATCTTTGGCAAAATGCTAAAATGATATATTCTTCCTTTTATAGAGGTTTAGAATTCAAAAGTGCACGAGTCAAAATCCATTAAGTTGCACTTTCATCAAACTTCTAGATAAAAGGATTTATTGGTTCATAAAACTAGAACTTCACAAGTGTTTCTGGCCTCAGGAGGTCTGGATCGGGTAGTTCAAATAATGCTATCAGTAAATTGCTTTGTTCTATCTCTGTTTTGGCCCTGCCCTCCTCAGTTTTGGAGTCATTTGTATGAAATGACTCTAATGCGGTGGTTGACACGGTCACCAGAAATTCTAGGCTTACATCATCTTCATAGCTAGTGATCATGGAGAACAAAGAACTCCTATTTCCTGAGAGTTTCTGCAAAAGTCCTGAGGGTTAGCACTAATTGACCTGCTGACATCATGTGTCCATCCCTCAACTGATCCCTTCGAACAAAGGAGGGGGTTGTTCAGCATGTGTTTCTTTGCTGGATCAAGGGGATGGGGCCCTCCTTTGCACACCATACGGATCCAGAGCCAGGAGAAGGAATGATTCTCCAAAAGAAAGACATGTTGCAGGAGACCCACATAAAAGGGTACCAACTGTCTCCTATAGATGCCATGCTAGTAAAAATGATACAGAGTTTACTAGGTAAATATTTTTACCTGTCCCATCCAGAGACTGGCAATGTCTATAATGTAAAGTGTCAGAGAGCAACTCTTCCTTCTCTTGTCCAACAGCAGCACTGAGGCTGGGATATGAATCTAATTTGAATTTACCTTTCTGCATAGATAGTCCTCTTTTGTTGTTATTTTGCCCCCATATTTCCAAGTGTCAGGAGCATGGTGTCCCCTCAACATCACCAACCAGTATCAGTTGGGCTAATAATTAGCTGCACTCCCGGGTCTCCCCTTCTCTTTAGGATCCTACCAAAAAAGAAAGTACTGGACCTGGGGTCCAGGAGGAAGGTGGCATCTTTCCCTGTGGCCCTGTTTCCACTATTTAGAGAAAAAGGAGCGAACATAAGAATGAATAGAATGGGAGAAATTGGAGGGAGATGGGGAAAGAATCCTGCTGTTGTTCACATGGGCCATGAGGTACGTTCACTGTGCCATGTGGAGTTAGGTGAAATTCGAGAGGGCAGCGAGAACAGAATATTATATATTGAGATTATGTCAGTTAAGTATTTGATGAACTGTAAATTACTGTGTGAATGTTAGAAACTCAACTACACTTTATCTAGCGTTCTTATCTCTCTTCTTTTGGGTTTTTTTTTACAGTTATAACTGAGCAAAGTATGTTTCACAGAACATTCTGTGACACAGACTGTGAGAAAATATTTCCACAATCACATAAATTTGGTAAATCCAACATATTCTGTATTCAATTTGTCTAACAATTTTCATTTACATAGTCTAGTTTATAAATACAGAAAACTTCAAATGTTATTTAGCCAGGTATTGACTATGAGACCTCCCACCGTCTCCCCTTCCTCCCCTTTTTTGAGGTAAAATCTGTGCAGTATCATGTCTTTACACAGACTCTGGGAGAGACTAATTTTTCTCCCTTTGCAGGGGAACTAAATGGAGAATCCGTAATAGACTCACAAGTAGAATTTTGTAGTTTTCCCATGCTACTGCTTCTCCTTTCTCTTTTCTTCTTTCTGTCTCTATCTCCCTGCTGTTGATATTAATCATAAAAAAACGCTGATTGCCTTCAGAGTCTCATTCAAAATGTACAATGAAGTTATTGATATATATCTTTACTGCAGGAATGAAAGATAGAGGAGTCAGAAGCTTGCCTGAGGTCATGTGATTAAGAACAAGAGCAATGACCGAATTATTGCTGAAAACAAAAAATAGCTGCATTGTGACAATGTTAAAAAAATAAAAGAATGGGGTCCTGCTGGAGACAGAGGTGAAACAGTGGAGTTTCTCACAGATGGAAGTCAGCCCAGTTTATTCTCCTAAACTTTGCAGTCTTAAATCATTGTTCTCAAGGATACTTGGAGACAAAAGCATACTTATGTAATCACAACATAGTTGTGGTAAAATTATGCATACCATTAAACAGTGTCCATGTTCATCCACATTAGCCAATAACAATACCTATAACAGTTAAGACACATATGGTAAGATCAGGTTTTGGAAGATGTGAAGCAGCTGAAGTTCCAGGACTGACACAGGTCAAGTTTGACATTATTTGCCCTTGGGTTATTGGAACAGGGGCACGGTCAGAGATTTGCCAATCAATGCCTGAATCACATTCAATTCAGAGTTCAATCGTTATTGACTGGCTGGAAAAGGAAAGAAGGGATAGAGGAAGTAAGGGAGGGAAAACAGGTGTTAAGTATATGTGGTCCGTCTTCTCAGCTCCAGGGTCCATGTTCTCCCTGCAGCATGACATTGAGTCTATTAGCCTTTATAAGACAAGTCATTTAAGCTCTTGGAGTCTTTGTGTTCTCATCTGTAAAATGGAAGTGATGGTACCTTTTTAGCTGCTTTGCAGGATTAAAAAAAAAGTTTTATTTATTTTTGAGACAGAGAGAGACAGAGCATGAATGGGGAGGGACAGAGAGGGAGACATAGAATCGGAAGCAGGTTCCAGGCTCTGAACTGTCAGTACAGAGCTGATGTGGGACTCGAACCCATGAACGTGAGATCATGACTTGAGCTGAAGTCAGAGGCTTAACCAACTGAGCCACCCAGGTGCCCCACTCTGCAGGATTTTTTAAAGGCTGAACCGAAAGAGGCAGAACCTGCAAGGGGTTTGCTATGAGAGAAAAACAATACAGATGCCTTTATACATTTCAAACATAATAATAAACACATCTATATCCAAATTTGAACTATGTGGCCTGATAAATATAACACACATGTGGCATTTGTATGGGCCAAGTGAGGATTTGTGCCCAAGTGAGCACTCTGCAGTCTGACAGATGGACTACGCACAGCACAGGGGAAAAAATATTAAAAATAGGAATTAAAGAAAAAGTATGATTTAATTGTTTTAATGGATTAAATAAAAGTCACTTACAGTGTTGTGAAACAGTGATGTTAATATGGGTTCTGGATGGTTATCTGGAACTGAACCTACCTATTCTCTTTGGCCTTGGCTCTCAGCTTTGACCTTATTTGCTGTCTTTTCTTTGCATTTGGTGTGTTCCTAACCTGACAGATATGTTTCAGCCTCCCAGAGGAACTGGAAGTTGCCAGATAATCAGATATGATGAAATGATTTCTCTGTACACCTTTCTACCCAAGACATACTGGAGTTAGCCCTTCAAGGTTGCCACAAGCTAGGATTTGGTTTATTCCTTAGGAGCAGGAGCGTGGCTGCAAATCTGCCAGCCAATGATGGCACTGCATGCCTCCCTGACTTGAGTCAAGGCTGCTTATGAGGTTTATTTGTCTGTTTTCACAAGTAGCCTCATTGGTGACGCTTTATATGAAAGATGAGTGGAAACTCACAGACAGTTTTGTTTCCTGATGATTCCTTTTGGATGTTTAATATTCTAAAAAACAGCTATTGAAGTAGCAATTTTTATTGTCAGGTTTTCGGGCTTCTTTGTTTCGTTTTGAGTTTGATTTTTCACTTGTGGTTTAAAAAAAAAAAGTGCCTCAGCCCGCAAAGGTCAGTTTCTGGAAATCTTTATATGAGCTCCAGGTAAACTTTATTTATCTGAGTTTATCACACTGAAATTGCTTGGGCCTGCACATACACAAAAAATCTTTTCATTGTGGAGACCACACATCTGTTGATTAAGCTGTCAAATTTGTAGACTGATTGACCTGGAGATATTAATTTCAATTACAGTTTTGGATGGTTCTGGAATTTGTATCAGGAGATAAGATGTTGGGCTCTAGGAGACAGTTTCTGTTGCTGGGCACAGGGGGTGTACATCATCGTAAGTGCATGAAATTTTCCAAACCAGTGTGGTTAGTTTCCTCTAAGAGTTTTACAGTCATTTATGTTTTTTTCTTGAATTGAAGGTGAACCTGCTTTGTAGAAGTCACATATGCACAGCCCTCACTTCAGAGTCTTGCACATCACAGATGTGGTTTGAATCCCAGAGGCTCTATCTCCTAGTCTTGGAAACTTGGACGAATACTTCACCTCACTGAGCCTCAGTTACTGCTGGTGGTAAGAAAATAGTGCTGCCTACCTGTCTGGATGTTTGGAATGATTAAAATTACCCTAGTACTGTGCCTGGCATATTACTATTATCAACTAGCATCCCCAAGAAGGCTGTATTTAAAATCTTTGATGCATGTGAAACATGATTCACAGCTTATAAGGTATTGATATTTTGTGTATGAAGATCTCAAGTCAAGTATTAAAATATCCTGTTTTAAAGATGAGATGGGGCACCTGGGTGGTTCAGTCGGTTGTGTCTGAATCTTGACATTGGCTTAGGTGATGATCTCATGGTCAGGACATCAAGCCCTGCATGGAGCTCTGCACTGGGCATGGAGCCTGCTTAAGATTCTCTCTCTCCCTCACCTTCTGCCCCTATCCCGCTGGTACTCTCGAAAGAAAAAGAAAGAAAGAAAGAAAGAGAGAGAGAGAGAGAGAGAGAGAGAGAGAGAGAGAGAGAGGGAGAGAAAGAAAGAAAGAAAGAAAGAAAGAAAGAAAGAAAGAGAAAGAGAGAAAGAAAGAAAAGGAAGTAAGAAATAGGAAGAAAGAAAGAAAAAGAGAAACAAAGAAAAAGAAAGGAAGAAAGAGAGAGAAAGAAGAGAAAAACCCAGGCTGAGTGATATAAAATGGATTTTCCAAAAGTCACATTGCAAATCATCGCAGAGCAGAAAATATGTCACAGACCAATAAGACCTCTTACTGTCTCTAACAAAGATCCTCTTCTTGACCAAACTCTACCCAGGCACTCCTGTGTTCTTTTTAAACTAGGCTCAACTTTTGGATGCCCCTGTTTGTTTCTGCAGTGTCCAACTGTAGCAAGAATCCTGTCAGGTAAGTGTAGCCAGAATCCCCTGTCCTCAATCATCTGATCACTCTTGATATCTAATTGGGTTCCTCATCTTCCACCATCCCCCACATGATGCCTGATTGTCCTGGCCTGCCTTCAGCAAGAATTCTGTTAGGCTGGTGTAGCAAGAATCCCTTCCCCTTCCCAACTCTTTTTCTATGCACGGACCCCACACTGCTCCTTGTCTATAATTCTCACTTGCCCAGGCTGTGTTGGGAGTTGAGCTCGATCTCCCCCTCACTGCTAGACCTCCTTACACTTGTCCCATATCTATCTCTACAGTTGCTCTTTGAATGAAGTCTGCCTTCCATATTTAACAAGCGTTATGAATAACTTTTTCCTTAACAGCTACTACAGAGCTTGGCTCTCTGTAGGTTTTAATGACAGTTTTGCCGAATAAATGATTGAATGATGTACCGGAAGCAAAAATTATCTGAACTCTAAGTTCATTGCATTTTTATTGTGCTACACCTGCGTGTCTAAATCAGAATCCTGGTTTTTTTTTTTTTTTTTTTTTTGCTAATGACAGAATTGTGGATATGCAGATAAAGTAAAGCGTGCTTAATGTTAATGTGAACCGAATCACACTTGTCTTTTCTGGAACATTAGAGGGATCCCCTTTTCAAATGAGCCTCATTGAGTGCACAATCTTCAGGGCACTGCTTTGGAAGGGCGGAAGCACCCTCAGCTATCTGGAGAGAATGATTTACTCCCAACAATATGCTGATAGGTATCTTGAAAAAGACAAACCCTTGGTATCCAAAGTCCACATAAGCCACAGTGCAAGCCATGTTAGGAAACATGCGTGTATCTGAATGAGCAACAACACACTCTTCTGATTTCCCAAGTATGTCTGGTGCACAAGGACATTTTTTCCTGAGTGGGAAAGGGAATAGTGATCCCATTGGAAGGCCGTGTGCAATTTGACTGGACTTCATAGTTGAGGACCAAGAAGAGATTACTGGGAGAAGACATGTATTTGGCACTTATTTATCGCAAAGAAAATTTAATGGTGAATTAGAGATCTCTCCAACAAACTGATTTCTGACTGCGCAGCCTGCTAGAGTAAACCGAATGGCAGATAAAGAGAAAGAGGCTGGTTCCTAGTTCCTAGTCCTTCATTAAGTAGCAATGCTGCAGGGCGCCTGGGTGACTCAGTCGGTTAAGCCTCCGACTTCGGCTCGGGTCAGATCTCACATTCGTGGGTTCAAGCCCCGTGTCAGGCTCTGTGCTGACAGCTAGCTCAGAGCCTGCTTCCAGTTCTGTGTCTCCTTCTCTCTCTGACCCTCCCTCTCTCATGCTCTGTCTCTCTCTGTATCAAAAATTATTAAACATTTAAAAAATTTTAAAAAAAGTAGCAATGTTACTTTCACCAAGTTCCTCAGCCTTTCTGAGTTGCATTCTCCTCTATGAATGAGTTGGTTAAAGACTCTATCAGAGATTCCTGGAAGTTTAAAAATTCCGAATCTGTATTTTTATAGGAAATGTTTTTAATTCACTAAAATTTCAAAACCCACAAACCCTCCTGCATTAAAAAAAAAAATGGAACTGGGTGACAATCAGCATTGAAAGAGAAATTAATTCCATTAGCATTTTAAAAAATCTCAGTGGTAATATTTCCCTAACAATGAGTCCCATTGATGGCGTGAGTGGGCCATTGTGCCTTCTGCCAGTTAAACAGACACCACTTTATTCTTAGCAGCTGTGATCCCTAATTGGAAAGGGAGACTGGTCCAAAAATGATAAAAGGGAATCACATCACAGTGCTGAAAATCAGCGTGGAGCTTAGTGGTTCCTGCCCCCCTGGTTACCGAGCTTCCCTTCAGCTTCTCATCAAGGAATTTGCCCTTTGGAGACTCAAGCTCAACAGTGGCTCAACTTTTGCTTTTGGGGTATTTGCCTGCAAAAGTTCCTTTTGTTTTCTTTATTTATATAAAAAAAAGTAAAGACTTATTGGTAGAAGCAATTCTTTACCAATGTAGTAGCCCCACGCTTGAGCTTTACTTAGACTTAGATTCTCATATTTTCCATTTCCAAATAATTTTGAAATAAGGCAAAGCAGAAGAGAATATATTGATTCTTAAGTAATCAAGTTCTGAGGAGAGACGGTTTTCTAGATTTATTGAAAACAATAGCCATCATTTCTTGCCACTCCCTTTGCTGGGAAAGTTCTTTAAGTATATGCCCAAGGCTCTTACCTTCACCCATTTCAAGGTTTTGCTCAAATATATCTTCAGTAAGCCCTTCCGTGTTCAACTATGAGCATTACCTTCCACTCCACTTCCTGTTCCTCATCCCTGATTTATTTTTCATGATAGCATGGTCCCCCCCGCCCCCACAGTATCTCATCAAAGATAGGGTCTTTCTGGATTTTGTCTGGATCTCAAGTTTCTAGAAGGGTACCTGATACACACTGAGCTCCCTGTAGTGTTTGTTGAATGACTGGATGTTGAATGGCATACAAGAAAGCACTCTAATAAATATTTCATAAATGGATGAATGAATCATTAAGAAAGGGAGTCCTTTGAATTCCTGCTGGTCCTTTGATTTTTATTCTGGCAGAGCACAGAAGTAAATTAGCTTGCCATTTGATGTAGCCTTTCTTAAAGTCACCTACTTCTACAGTGTTTCTTCACTGTTAGGGGTGATTTCACTCACTCTTCCCTGGAGAGCAAGGCTGTTGAACATTAAAGAGACATGCTAGAATTTTCTCTGATGTCCCTCTGGCTCTGTTTCATACCACTCGGTTCTTGTCTTGGTTTCTCCTGGAGGTTTTCTTTCCCCTTGTCCTCCCCAGGGATCTCTTATTCCACATTCAAATACTGCAGTTCACTGATTTAAAGTGCAAGGACACAGAACCAAGGCATATTAATTTTGGGAAGATCTATTGAGTCCAGTGGCTCCATACCTTCCTGTACTTAGTAATGACCCAGGGACTTTTATAAGTACTGATACTCAGGTCTCCCCCCAAACTGCTAAATAGAATCTCTGGAGCCAGGACTACAGAATCATTTAAAAACTCTCTTGCTTTGTTCATTTTAGCCACTCTGACTGGTGTGAGAGAGTGAGGTGGTATCTCAGTGTGGTTTTGATTTGTGTTTCCCTGATGATGAGTGATGTTGAGCATTGTCTCATGTGCCTGTAGGCCATCTGGATGTCCTCTTTGGAGAAGTGTCTGTTTATGTCTTCTGCCCATTTCTTCATTGGGTTATTTGTTTTGTGGGTGTGGAGTTTGGTGAATTCCTTGTAAATTGTGGATACTAGCCCTTTATCTGACATGTCATTTGCAACTATCTTTTCCCATTCTGTCGGGTGCCTATTAGTTTTCTTGACTATTTCCTTTGCAGTGCAGAAGCTTTTTATCTTGATGAGTTCCCAAGAGTTCAGTTTTGCTTTCACTTCCCTTGCCTTTGGGGATGTGTCAAGTAGGAAATTGCTGCAGTTGAGGTCAAGGAGGTTGTTTCTTACTTTCTCTTCGAGGGTTTTGATGGTTTCCTGTCTCACAGTCACGTCCTTCAGCCATTTTGAGTTAATTTTTGTGTATGGTGTAAGCAAGTGGTCTAATTTCATTCTTCTGCATGTTACTGTCCAGTTCTCCCAGCACCACCGGGTAAAGAGGCTGTCTTTTTTCCATCAGATACTCTTTCCTACTTTGTCAAAAATTAATTGCCATACATTTGTGGGCCCAATTCTGGGTTCTCTGTTCTATTCTATTGGTCTATGTGTCTGTTTTTGTGCCAATACCATACTGTCTTGATGATGACAGCTTGGTAGTAGAGGCTAAAGTCTGGGATTGTGATGCCTCACGTTTTGGTTTTCTTCTTCAATATTATTTTGGCTATTCTGGGTCTTTTGTGGTACCATAACAAATTTGAGGATAGCTTGTTCTAGCTTTGAGAAGAATGTTGGTGCAATTTTGATGGGGATTGCATTGAATGTGTAGATTGCTTTGGGTAGTAATGACATTTTCACAATGTTTATTCTTCACTATAGATGCTGGTGAGGATGTAGGAAAATGGACAACCTCCTACACTGTTGGTGGGAATGTAAACTGGTGCAGCCACTCTGGAAAACAGTGTGGAAGTTCCTCAAAAAATTAACAATAGAACTCCCCTATGACCCAGCAATAGCACTGCTAGGTATTTACCCAAGGGATACAGAAGTGCTGATGCATAGGGGCACATGTACCCCAATGTTCATAGCAGCAATATCAACAATAGCCAAATCATGGAAAGAGCCTACATGTCCAACACCTGGATCAAGAAGATGTGGTATATATATATATATACAATGGAGTATTACATGGCAATGGGAAAGAATGAAATATGGCCATTTGTAGCAAAGTGGATGGATCTCAAGGGTGTCATGCTAAGCAAAATAAGTCAGGCTGAGGACAGATACCACACGTTTGCATTCATAGGTCTAACAGGAGAACAGGAGAAACCTAATGGAGGACCAGGGGGAGCGGAAGAGGGAAAGAGAGTTGGGGAGAGAGAGGGACGCAAAACCTGAGAGACTATGGAATACTGAAAACAACCGAGGGTTGAGGGGGAAGGGGAAGGAGGAAATGAGGTGGTGGTGATGAAGGTGGGCACTTGTGGGGAAGCGCATTGGGTGTTATATGGAAACCAATTTGACAATAAACTATTAAAAAAAAAAAAAAAAGCTCTCTTGCTGTATCTATTGTGTAGCCAGAGTTGAGAACCACTGACCTGTTCTGCACGCCAAAAGCAAGGTGGTGCCAGAGTTGTGCTCCCTCTGGAGGTTCTAGGGCAGGATCCTTTTTCTTGCCTTTTCCTGTTTTTGGTGTCGGTGTCCACTCCTTCCATTCACTGGCTAATGATGAGCTTTTCCTCCATCATCAAGGCAAGGCTTCTAGTATTTTCAAATTTCTGTTTGCTCTTCACATCACCTCCTCCTCTCAGTGTATCTGAAATCTCCCTCTGCCTATCTCTTATAAAGATACTTGTGATCAAATTTAGAGTCCACCCAAATAATCCATGATAATCTCCTCAACTCAAGATCTTTGGTTTAATCACATTTGTTGAGATCCTTTTACCATATAAGGTAACATTTACAGGTTCACAAGGTTAAGATCCACTGTCTTTGGGAACCATTATGCATTTGACCTGCAGGTGTTCAGGGACCAGCCCAGATCCTATAGCTGACACTAGCAAAGAAAGCTGGTGTCTAGGTTCCTGTCCCCATTGGAAGCCTTATTACTACATTTGCACCAAATGAACTTCGTAGAGTGAATCTGACTCAGTGATTTTGTCTTCTAATGGGGTGAGGAATCTCCACTATGAATTATGTATTAACTAGATTTTTGAATAATTATATGTTGGAGTTGATACATATATTTCACACAGTCCACTTTCCTTCTGAGCCCTGAAGCCCTTCCTATCACCAGATATTTAAATATACATTATCTGTTAGTATGAAAAAAGTCAACAGAGAGAATCAGAGAATAGTCAAACCCTCGACTTTCCAGCTTTGAAAATTTCAGAAAGAACTGGAAGCATATTTGATCCAGTATAACTTCTCCAGACCATAGTGACATTTTCCCCAACTTTAGACCAGGTGAAGACTGTATGATATAGAGGAAAGAGAGAAGGGAAGGACTATATGGAGAAGATAGCATTCCAATGCCAGTCCTGATTATGGAACATCTGGAGCAAGGAGAAGGAAGCAACAAGGGGCCAACTCATTATTCCCAGGCCATCTACTCTGGACAGGTCTCCCCGTCCACAACCTCATTACACGCTGGTCACTAGCTGAAATAGTACCCAACTGTGCCTCAGATTTACTTAGTCCTTCCCTGACCCATCCTATGTAGACAACACACTCTCTATGGTCAGGATGCTCAGGAAGAGAGGGGAGTATTCTGAATGCCTAGATGGCTGGAGATGGTGTTAAACCCAAAATAATTGGCTCATATGCTCAGTGGGACAGTTGTGGAGTGTATTTACTTTTATATGAAGAGCTAGCATATGTATGTATAGTGCTCTATGATTTATAAAATACTCTTTTATGGATTTCAACGAGTCCCATCATATACTGAAATTATGTTAAGTCTGAGATGTTACTTACAGCCAGTATGTTGTCATAGTGGAACTTTAGCCAGGTCCTGTCTGACTTCAAACTTTTGGGGTTTGCTACCTTCTCTGTGGTTTGCCCCTAAGGAACTGCAGACATTCCATCAGCCAGATGCCCAGAGATACTTCCGACTGAGGAACCAAGGCTTGCCTTGAGGTTCACAGTCATAAACCATCTGATTTGCTTCCAGAAAGACTTAGAACACAGTGTCGATCTCTGAAAATTTTTATCTTGTTCTGAGACCAAATACAAAAACAAAAGATCAAGTTGGAATTTTTATGGGCTCAGAAAACGGCAAGACTAAGTGGCTTTTGAACATTCAGTTTGGATGGAATTAGAGCAATAGCAATAAAAGCGGCTTAAAAAAATAAATTATGTATGGAGATGAAGCAATCTAATGTAATCTCAGAGTTAAATCACTGGCCTAGAAATCAGAACACCTGAAAACTAGTGTTGGAAACAATTGTGTGAATTTAGGAATGTCACTTTCCTACTTAATGCTCTTCTTACCTCGTATCTATAAAATGGAAATGACACACGATCTATCTGGAAAATATATGAAATTTTTAGAAAAGGAGAAAGTACTAGGTGAATGCAATATAGCAATATATTTAAAAATAGAGGAGTCTGGAGTGTGTGTGGTGTGGGTTGAATTCTGTCCTTCCCATATTCATATGTTGAAGTCCTAACCCCCAGGACTTTCGAATACAACCTTATTTAGAAAGAGAGTTGTTTCAGCTGTAATTATTTAAGATAAAATCATAGTGGAGTAGAGTCAATATGATTGGTATCCCCATAAAAGGGAGAAATTTGGACCCATTGGGAGAATGCCACATGAAGATTGGAGTTATGTTTCTGCAAATCCAAGGAACTACCAGAAGCCAGGAAAGAGGCCTGAAATGCATCCTTCCTTAATGCTTTCAGAAGGAGCATGGGGTCCTACTGAAAATGACAGCCCTAGCAAACAAATATAGTGTTCCTGAAATGGTGTCCCCATAATGAGGAATTTCTGTGTGTGCCTTTTTCATAGTCCTCTCATGTGACAGATCCAACAATTCCATTAGAAATCCGAACAGTGAACATCATAAGACCTTAGTGAAGATCAAGATGGGTTCTTTTTTCCAATATGCAAACTTCTTGATTTACAGATAAAACTGAATCCTGGGACTCTCAGGACTATAGCTAAATGTGTCCAATTATTGGACCACAAAGAGTGGCTGATTGCAAAGCCCTCCTAGTGTTGATGGAAGTGGTATGGATGTAGACTTTGTTCATTCATTTAACCAACTATTACTTATTGAGTATTGATTATGCAAAATCCTAGCCTTCTTCTTCAGAATAGTGAACACTTTCATGGAAAGAAAGTTGCGGCTGGCAAGTTACCAACTACTATTTATTTCCAACAATTGGGCATTCAGAGTAGAGGAAGTAAGGGGAGGGCAGGATAAGACAATCTCTGTGACCTTACTCTCCTTCCTCTTCTCCTCGCCTTCTTTGCATCTCATGATCCCTCACCCACATGCCTCACCCTAGATTTGGGCAAGAGGAGCCCTTGACCAAGGACTTCATTTTAGAAGGTCTCATGTAGCACAAAAAAAGTTCAAGCTCCAACAAAACAGTACTCCACATCTCTTTCCTGGGTGGGACAATACAGTGGAGATGGATACTATATCACAGCATGGGAATAATTTGAGTGGCAGAACTCTTAAGAGAAAAATAAATTAATTAATAATCCTTCCTCTCTGATAGTAGTGAAGTCAATAGATTTTGCATAATGAAAGTAGGTTTCCAAGGAGGGACAAAGAGGCATTCATGATTAGCACAATATTGGCAACTGAGAAATATTTTGCAATATGAAAATTTCATATTACTTTTCTTTTTTTCTTCTTTCTTTTAATTTGAGAGAGAGTGAATGAGAGAGAGCATAAGAGGAAGAGAAAAAGAGAGAGAGAGGGAATCCCAAGCAGAATCCATGCTCAGCACAGAGCCCAATGTGGGGCTCCATCCCATGACCTTGGGACCATGACTTGAGCTGAAATCAAGAGTCAGATGTCCAACTGACTGAGCTACCCAGGTGCCTCAATATTACTTTCAAATTTGTTTTTTTGTAGGTCAAGATCCATGCTATCTAATACGGTAGTTTCATGTGGCTATTTAAATTTAATTAAACTAAAATTAATAAAATTAAAAATGTACATTCTTGGTTGCACTCACCACATTTCAAGTGCTCAATAGCCACAAGTGCAGGTGTGGCTGCCATGTTGGACAGTTCAGAGATAAAACATTTCCATCATTTCAGAAAATTCTGGCCTAGATTTAACAAACATGGGACATGATACTGATTGTTCACAATGGCAGTTAGATTGGTACTAAAGCTACGATTGCAGAGTTTCACTTTTATAAAAATACAATTTAACAAATAAAAAACCACACTCAGCTTATTTACGTAATTAAGAGATCACTGAGGAAAGGTGTAGGAAAATGGCACAAACTTGGTGGACATGGGGAAAAGTATGCAAAGTAGAATGTTGGCCAAAACACAGAAACATTTTGTGTCCCTCGAAAGGTACCTAATTGGAATTTACTATTAGGATAATGGCTTCCACAATTCTCATAGTAATGACATTGCGAGCAATTTAGAGATTGTATGTAATGTTTTCTGGATCTAGCCAAAGGAGAGACATATTGATGAAATACATATCAGGACTCATGTCATAACTTCTCTCAGACATAGGCGGAGAATAATTACTAAACACTGTTAAAGCAACTGAATTAAACTTAGATAACACATGAGATTCACTAGAATAGCTACATGAAAGAGATCTTATGAATTTGAATATTTCATACGATGTGATAAAATTACAAAGCAATTGTACCTTATTTGGTAAAATTAAGATATTTCATGACATTTTTGTAATGATAATTTATTACATGTGACCACATAAAATTAGTTCTAACATGATATGTAAAATTATATATACTATCTATATCTAAATATTGCTTAAAGATTTTGTTGACAATTCTAATTGCTACTGCCCCAGAAGAGAAAAAACCTCTGAATTTAAATTAATTAAAAAAAAAATAAGAACTACAATGACTCAAGAAAGCTTGTCTAATTTGGCTTTTCTGTCAGTAGAACCCAAATTATGTGAGAAATCTTTAACAATGTAATTAGTGATGTGCTGAAATAAAGGCAAGAGAATACTTTTATGGAAAAAAAATTCTGAATTGTATGTCTTTACTAGAATTCATTCTAACACTGACAGCTTAGCAACAGAACACCCCCACTTGAATTAAATTAGTTTATTTTTGACGTTATATTGACTTTCAGTCATTTAAAAACAAACAGTATTAGAAAAATCTTTCAATTTTGGCATTATGAAGGTATACTTTTCAAAGAAGGGAGATAGAACCTATCTTCATGAAATCTGATAGCTTGTTTTATACTTCAAAATACATTGATACATGGTATGTGGACGTCCTTTTGTCTCCTAGCCTTTTGTCTAGGGATTGTAAGAGTAGATTTGGTCCTGTCAGTCCTTTTCCCATAGGTTAGTTAGAGCTTCTTCATATAGACCTATGGGCAGTGTATTAACACAGGATTCTCATTCAGCTTTATGGCTCACCTAAAACAGTCACATAATTCCAGACATTTGAGGGCTAAGGATATTTACAGAAGACAAGAATGCATTTAAATGTTTGCAGTGGGTTATACTTCAGTGGACACTGACCAGTCTCATGTCTTCTCCACAAACGCAGAACAGGAAGACGAAAGAGCTATTAAGTTGTGGTTTGGAGATTTCACTTTATGCCCTGGGGGGAGAAAAAAGTTTGGCAGCGAATACCTTAAACCTTGGAATGGTTGAATGAGGGAGAAGGTGTAGGTGTAATTGACAAAGGACAATTGTAAATATTTAACGTGTACAACTTGATGATTAAATAATCAATACAATCAAGCTAATTAACACAGAAGTCACCTCAGCAGTTATTACCATTGGCTTTCCTTTTCCCTCCCTTCTTCCCTTCCTTCCTTCCTTCCTTCCTTCCTTTCTTTTTTTTCTTTTTCTTTCCTTTTTCCTTTTCTTCTTTTACTTCTTTGAGGAGAGAAGCAGAGGGAGAGGAAGAGAGAAACTCCCAAGCAGGCTCCATGCTCTGAGCAAGCCCAACACGGGGTTGGATCTCACAAACCAGGAGATCATGACATGAGCTGAAATCAAGAGTCATGACACTTAACTGAGCCACCCAGGTATCACCTGCCTTTTTTTTTTTTTTTTTAATGGTCCCTACAGGTCTAAAATTTCCTGGCCCATTGCTTAAGCATTGCACAATCACATCACTGCAGTTCAAAGGCGGGGAAGGCGTTTTATCAGATTCCAAGGAAGTAAGGGACCTCTGCGTGAGTTGTAAAAGTACATGTGCTCTGGCTCTTTTGCCTTCTTGCTGAATGCCTCCATACCTGGACCACTGGGGAGCCTGCTTTTGCATTGCCAGTGACTCAGTCCACCGTGGATGACCCCCCAGAGAGCCGCCCGAGTTACGCTTAAGGGACACGAAGCCGTGACATTTTGTAATAAGGTACAGTTTTCTCCGACATGTGTCCTGAGTGAAAGCCGATCTCTAACCTGGGGTGACTTTCGGTCCAGCCCTGGCCCAGGACCTGTCACCGGAGGGAAGGGCCATACGTGGAGCGGCTGCTTGAAAGGGCTCCTAGCTCTGGTTTCCTGACAGCAGCTGCTAGTCATTTAGGCATCTGAAACCTCTGAATCGAGCATGTGAGGTGTCTGTGTGACTTACCAGGAAAGCTCTGCTCTGCAGCTCTGGGCTCAGGAATGAAATGGCTTGGGAAAGGGAGGGCCAGAGGGAGCGAGTGGCAGAGGCCGCTGGATTTAAAAGGGGCAGGCATCTGTAGGCTGTCATGGCCGAAAGACGAACATGCTTCTACAAAGAAAAAGGAACAACTTTACTTACTGACCACCCCCCGACCCTTTTGAAAAATATGTCCTTTGGAAATGCTTGTGTTGACAGTTGGCTAAAAGGAAGGTCTCAGGCCCCTTAGATTGTGAGCTGTGTGAGGTTGAGACTAAATGAGTAGAGAACCTATATATTTAGTTAATTGCTGAGTCGGGTTAACCAATGAGTGACTGGCTCCACGAATTGGTGAATTTCATGAGGGGCCACTGGCCCAGTGGACAGACCTGAAGGTTCCAATAGACGCGGGTGGATTTGAGACTCCTGGCTCTTCTTATTGTGTGACCTCAACACCTTCTGTCTCAAGGTTTTCATTTTTAAAGTTTGCTTAATAATAACCACTTCATTCAGTTGGGTGTGAATTAAATGCAGTGTCATACGTGAGTTCCAGGTGTATATTTATACTGAGGACTTAAATCTTTTTAGTCCCCTTTTTCCCCCTTTCCTGAAGTTGGGAAGTATAATTGTAATAGACCAGCCCTAAGGATCTGCTTCTTGTTTTCAAAATTATTTGATACTTAAGAAACAAGGCAACGAGGACTGCTTGTCCTTCTGGTGTTGTTCTGGACCTTCCCAAGGGCTACTCAATAAATGAGGCGAGAATGCCTGTGTGGGGTAATTCTATTTTTCTGTGGATCAGGGCCCTGACTCTGGGATGTTACATCTTGAAGATTTTT
Source organism: Suricata suricatta (assembly GCF_006229205.1). Lineage (NCBI taxonomy): Eukaryota > Metazoa > Chordata > Mammalia > Carnivora > Herpestidae > Suricata > Suricata suricatta. The sequence continues at coordinate 60,300,783 of NC_043714.1, forward strand.
TGTCAGAGATGTAAATTCTGTCTAGTAGAAAATTTAACTGCAGAGGATGGTTTATTCATTTTATATCTAGCCTAACAATTTTTGTTTCAATATTCTCTTTTTTTAAGGATTTTATTTTTAAGTAATCTCCACACCCAGCGTGGGGCTCGAACGCACAACCCTGAGATCAAGTGTTGCTTATTCCACCAGCTGAGCCAGCCAGGTGCCCTAAATATTCTTTCTTTAATCTTTTAAATTCTCAGTTCCTCATATGCTCTTTGATCACGGTTTATACTTCTGCTGATTCCCTCTTAAATTAGTCAAATAAATTGATCATTTCTATGTTAGTTAATAAATAGATCATTCTATATTAAATTAGTTAAACACACAGATCATGGGAGTCATGTTTTTAACTTTTTGAAAATCGTGATGTGAAAGTATTTAGGAATCTCCATATTTTGCTAGCAATAGCTAGAATATACCAGACTCTCATTGTAGGTTTGCTGAATAAATGAGTAAAGAATCAACTATAAATTGAACCACTCCAGGAAGCCTGAAGGAGCCCTGAGTCCTGTCAGCTTTTGATCCCACCCAGTCTCTATTATCTTCATTGGTAACTTTGGACTTTGTCTTTGTGTTTCACGCCAGCTTAAACCAGATTTGGTTCAAACTTACTTTACAGCAGTGTGAGCAGAGGGAGTATGTGTACAGTTGAAGGGTATAGTCCGTTGAGTTCATGCTGTCCCATTAGGTTTAAATTAGGTGGAAGGCTCCGTCTGCCCACAGACTCAGAAGCCCATGTTAATTCAGTCTAGACATTGATGGGGGAGGTTCTGTAAAGCTTTTAATATCTACCATCTGGTCCATCTTTTGACCTTTTCTTCACTCAAATGCACAATTTTCTTTTCTTCCTCCCTTGCTCCATTTTTCCACCTTGGAAGTCATCCTATTTATATCTCTTGACAATCCCCAATGCCTACATTTCAGCATCCAGATTCTTTACTTATGTCCTCATAATTCCTAAATGTGCATCCATATTTTCAATCCTTTTGTTATCATTTTTTAAAAGGCATGTCTGAAATGATGTTCAACATCACTCATCATCAGGGAAACACAAATCAAAACCACACTGAGATACCACCTCACGCCAGTCAGAGTGGCTAAAATGAACAAATCAAGAGACTATAGATGCTGGCGAGGATGTGGAGAGACGGGCACCCTCCTACACTGTTGGTGGGAATGTAAACTGGTGCAGCCGCTCTGGAAAACAGTGTAAAGGTTCCTCACAAAACTATCCATAGAATTCCCTTATGACACAGCAATAGCACTGCTAGGGATTTATTTACCCACAGGATACAGAAGTGCTGATGCATAGGAGCACATGTACCCCAACGTTCATAGCAGCAATATCAACAATAGCCAAAACATGGAAAGAGCCTAAATGTCCATCACCTGATGAGTGGATCAAGAAGATGTGGTATATATACACAATGGAGTACTACATGGCAATGAGAAAGAATGAAATATGGCCATTTGTAAGAAAGTGGATGGACCTTGAGGGTGTCATGCTAAGTGAAATAAGTCAGGCAGAGAAGGACAGATACCATATGTTTGCACTCATAGGTCTAACAGGAAAACAGGAGAAACCTAATGGAGGACCAGGGGGAGCGGAAGAGGGAAAGAAAGTTGGGGAGAGAGAGGGATGCAAAATGACTATGGAATGCTGAAAATGAACTGAGGATTGAAGGGGGAGGGGGGAAAAGAGGTGGTGGTGATGGTGGAGGGCACTTGTGGGGAAGAGCACTGGGTGTTGTATGGAAACCAATTTGACAATAAACAATTTTAAAAAATTAAAAAAAATAAAAGGCATGTCTGTATCATTGATCCATTAGTGATTGAGTTCTCCTACTTGTAATAAGAATCTGGAAAAAAAATCATTCTTTAACAATGGAAGGATCTATTTTTTTCACCTAACAAGAAGTCCAGACCTGATTTGGCAACCGAATGACACTACCAGTAACCCAGGTTTCTTCTTTGTTTCCACAGAGACTTGCTTGCCGTGTGGTTTTCATTTGCAAAATGTTGAGCATTGCAAACTGAGTGCTCTTTTTCCATCATCAGGTTTACAATCTAGGTAGAATGAAGGAAAAAGATGATGGGCAAGGAGAACATTTCGGGTTAGTTGAGTTTCTTTTAAAGAGCTTTCCCAGAATCTTTTCCTAGTGATTTCCAATGACATCTCGGTCACAACTGTGTCACATAGCTTTACACCGTTAGCTGTAAAGGAAGCTGAAAAATATGTAGTTATTCCAAACCAAATACTTTATGGCTCTTTTCTCAAGGAGGAGGAGAAACTAAATATTGGGTAGGTATCTGCCATAATTTTTCTTTTTTTTTTATCTTAACACATTTGATTTTATTTTGACACAGATATGCCAGATATATCTGATACTTCTCTCAAAATTCATAATCACCAAAGAAATAAGTATTTGTGGGGCACCTGGGTGGCTCAGTCGATTAAGCATTTGGCTCAGGTCGTGATTTCACGGTTCGTGGGTATAAGCCCCGTGTCGGGCTCTGTGCCAACAGCTCAGAACCTGGAGCCTGCTTCCGATTCTGTGTCTCCCTCTCTCTGCCCTTTCCCTGCTCATGCTCTGTCTCTCTCTCTCTCAAAAATAAATAAACATTAAAAGAATAAGAAATAAGTATTTGTAAGCCATTGTTTTAAATTAAATGATTCTATATTAGCTGAACTAATAAATTTGGACATTGAAAAATAGCATAATAATCAGACATATTGGGCCAGTTGGGAGTTGAATCAATTATACAGTTTACTGTCTATGTAAGTTTGGACAAACGTCCTTGAGTCTCATTTATCTTAATCTCTAAAATGAGGATAAAAGAATAGCAGAGCCTAAGCATACGTTTCTTAGAAAACAGAGTCTATGACAAAGCTCATGATTAAGCCTTCCTGAGAGGTCTAGTATCAGGCAAGCACAGTAGGATTGCAATGGGAAAGTAATATTTAATGAATTTTTCATAATGTTAAGATTATAACAGAACTCTAGAATTCTGAGATAATTTCTTTCCTATGGGGTTAAAATGTTCTCTATATTATGAAATTATGTAATAGTAGTTTGAGTTTACTTAAAATTTTTTTTAATGTTTATGTATTTTTGAGAGAGAGAGAAAGAGTGAGACAGAAGGAAACCAGTGGAGGGGCAGAGAGAGAGGGAGACAGAATCCGAAGCAGGCTCCACGCTCTGAGCTGTCAGCACAGAGCCCAATGTAGGACTGGAACTCACGAGCTGTTGAGCTGTGAGATCATGACCTGAGCTGCAGTCAGCCCCTTACCCAACTGAGCTACCCAGGCACCCCTTGAGTTTACTTTTGAATGTTATCATTGGAAAGAAAAAAATGGGAACTTGGTATCTCTGTGTTGGTTCTTAGTTTTTAAAAAATGTCCTGACCCTTGTAATCCACTTGATCTCTAAGATTTCTTCTTCACCCGATATTACCATTATGAGAAGATGAGATCTTGGGTACTTTAAAACAGTCATGTAGCTTTCAGCAACATTTCCAAGACTTGCTATCATTAAGATAAATGGCTGTTTTAGAAAGATATTGTGGATGCAGGCTTATTTATTTTATTCCCATTGAATCCAGTTTTTAAGTAGCTTCCAGGACAAAGCAGAATAAAGTCTTTCTTTCACCATAAAAAAAACAGGAGTATCTGGCCTATGTCAAGGGTCCATGTAATATTAAGTAAGTACAGTGTCTGAAATATATCAGGTACTCATTTTTAGGTGTTTGTGGAATGAATTTAGAGAAGCCTTTTTTAAAAAATTGAGGTATAATTGACATATGTTGGTTTCAGATGTACAACATAATGATTTACTATTTGTATACACTGTGAAATGATCACCACAGTGAGTCTAGTTAACATTCATCACCATACATAGTGACAGATTTATTTTTTCTCATCATGAGAAGTTTTAAGATTTACTCTCCAAGCAACTTGAAAAACACAAGGCAGTATTATTACCTCTTGTCTCCATGCTGTGCATTATATCCCCATGACTTATTTATTTTATAACTGGAAGTTTGTACCTTTTCAGTCCCTTCACCCATTTTGCCGATCTTTCATCCCTGCTTCTGGTAACCACCAATCTGTTCCATATGAAGTTTAGAATTGTTTGTTCTAGTTTTGCTTTAAAAAAAAAAAGCCGCTGAAACTTCGATAGGGATTGCATTGAATCTGTAGATTGCTTTGGGTCGTATGGACATTTTGACACATTAATTCTTCCAATCCATGAACACAGAATATCTATTTATTTATATCTTTTTCAATTTCTTTTATCAATGTCTTTTTTTAATGTTTATTTTTGAGAGAGATAGAAGAGGGCAAGGGCAGAGACAGCGAGAGAGAGGGAGACACAGAAAGAATCTGAAGCACACTGCAGGCTCTGAGCTGTCAGCACAGAGCAGGCCGCAGGACTCAAACTCATGAACTGCAAGATCACAACCTGAGCAGCAGTTGGATGCTTAACCGACTGAGCCACCCAGGTGTCCCTTTTATCAATGTTTTATAGTTTATAGTGTATAGATCTTCCACCTCCTTGGTTAAGTTTATTTCTAGGCATTATATTCCCAGTGCCCTGAAGTGGTTATCTACCCAGAACTGTGTCGCCAGTTGTTAAAGTCCCATGGGACAAGGCTGGCTTGATCTCCTGGCCTCCAGAGCCAGGTGATCAGGAGTGTTTCCTGGGTGGCAGCTGCAAAAACAAGGTCACCATATGTAAAAACCAGGGCACTGAACTCTGCTGTGTAGGAGCTCCCCTCCCGGAAGACAGTGCTGCTCTAGATCATGGCACAGGGAGTGTGCAAAGATGGTGCCTACCGGCTGAAGAAGGACAGAGAGGGAGTATAGGCACTTGCCGAAAAAAAAAAAAAAAAAAAAAAAAAGAAAGAAACAGTGGGAAGGATAAAGGAAAAAAGGAAACTGTAAGGTTTAATAGATGGAGGCAGAGATGGGAGGACAAAGAGACCACGTTATGGAGCCAAGAAGGCCTTTATTGGGATCTGCAATTCCCGGGCGAGGTTCCGTGACTCTGGAGCGGGGAGTCAGGGAAGTCGTGCCTGATATGGGAGAGCAAGGTCTTTTATGGGTGCAGAAGTTCCGGGTTTGAGCTCAGGTGGGCCGGTAGCCACGTAGGGTCTTCTTTGGATGGTGGCAGGATTCAATTGGCTGTTCGCTTCGGTAGGGAGGGGGATGCTGGAATTCCATGGTGAGGCATTACAGTTTGAGACAGTCCAGATGGAGAGTGGGGGTTGTCAGTCCTGGTGGCGCCTGGATCTGTTATCTGGCCTGCAATAAAATGGCCACTGGTGCTTTCCAAATGGCTTGGGTCATCCCAGGTTTGCAAGTGGGGGTTGTCAGTGTTCACAGCTCTCCACATCAAAGTGGCCGCTCAGTTGCTTTCCCATGGCAACTCTTACAGAAACAAGTGCCATCTTTTTGTTTTTATTTCTCTTTTTTCTTTTCCTTTTCTCTTTTTTTCCTCGTGTCTCAGTCTTACCTACCCACTTCAATGTGGATTCTCTCTCATTTGTCTGATGTAGAGGGGTTGCTCTGCTAGGTTTTAGTAGGTTTCTTTTTCCTCCAGAGGAAATTATCCCATGCATACATTTTCTATACATAGCTATAGATTCAGTGTGTCTGCGGGAAGAGATGAGCTCAGCACCTTCCTATGTCACTATCTTGAACTGGAACTGACAAGGTTCCTTCATATCGCCCATCTTTCATTGGGCAAGGCTCACCCTTTAGGCATTTAAGTCCCTAGTATTTCACATTTGTAGAATGAAAAAAAATGTGGACCTGATTTGGGTATCTATAATATTTTCACATCATAAAACGTAACCAGTAACAATCCCAATGACTATTACATGAGAAAATTATGGGAAATATTTTAGAACCTTGGTATCATTGTCATTATTAAGGAATGATAGAAGTAGACTGTAGCAATAATCTGTAAAGCAAATGTTCTACAAGAGGAATCACATGTGCTTCACATTCCCTTAGGAGGTTGAAGCAAAGATAAAAGTGACAACAGATCAGCCTTAATTCTTCTCTTTGCCACAACAGATGACAGTGCTTTGTTCAAAACAGTTGCTGAGAAAACCTACTCAATCAGGAAAAACACAACAGAGTCTGGGGGAAAGTAATAAACCAATCGCCAAACCACAAAAAAATGACAAGTGGTTATAAAGCTTCTTGATGTCTCATAAAGTAATGAGGAGTTGGCACTACATTCCCAGTTGGATGTTGAATTGTCTACAAATATGTTGGCATCACTGAAGCATGTCCCCAGTCACCTATGACTACCCATGTTTTGGGTTTATTTCATTTAGGCCATTGGAGCATGCAGAACATTTCACAATTAGGTTTAAGTACAAATACTTTTTTTTTCCTCTTCTGGAAAAATGGCTTAAATTGGAAGGTAGCAGCTGAACAAATATTTGAAGCTGATGAAGGAGTGGTGAGTAGATGAAGAACCTCAGCCAGGCTTTGACAAGATGGGGTGTCAATTGATGTTGAGTATTAAATATATATGTGTATGTATACTTGTTTATTTATTTACGTTGAGAGAGACAGAGACAGCACACGTGGGGGAGGGGCAGAGAGAGAAAGAATCCCAAACAGACTCCATGCTGCTAGTGCAGAGCCTGATGTGGGGCTTGAATCCATGGAACTATAAGATCTTAGGCGAAACCAAGAGTCAGGCACTTATCCGACTGAGCCACCCAGGTTTCCTCAACTGATGTTGAGTATTTAAAGCAACAATGTGTATATGTAGGGAGGTGGGGTATACCTTGAACTTGGTTCACACAATTGGATTGTGGATACATTCTTATATTCCAAGAAAACGGCATAGATCCATGGATCTTTCAAACATGTGCTCTTGTAACTATATGCCCAGCTCAATGAACATCAATCCACAAGAAAACCCAGGCTAAGGTAGATATTGTTAGATGTTTCCACTGAGTAGCTCATAGCTTGTGTTGATTATGGATTATTGTTCTGTGACCACAATTATGGGTGGGTAGTAATTTGAGACATTTTACAATGTTGACATGTCCTACATTTCAAAGAAATCTCTGCCTTCACATTCAAGGATCAGTACCACCACAGAAATGAAGTCATAGTTATAAAAATTTATGGCTACATTTTGTAGAATGATTTTTTCTCTTCATTATTGATTTACTTCTAAGCAGATCATGTTTATGGATAAGAACTTTTTGAGACACTCTTTGCTTGTTCAATTATTTCATTGTTGCTTGTTTCAAGGTGTACATTTGGGTGAGTACTAACAGCACTTAAAATGGAGGTATTATTTTTCACTCAAAATAATATGTGCTAATTATGAAAAGAACACTCATGAAAAAAAATCATCACTCTGCATTTGAGTGTATTTCCTTCCAACTTCTTTTTTTTAATGAGTAATTTATTTTTTTAACATAGTACTAACCATACGTAATATATGTTTGTGCAGGACCTTCAAGCAGACCTGAATGATTCAAAACTGAATATGTTTTGGAGGCCTGGTCTAAGACTCTAAGGGTCATGCTGGACCCCAAGTTTAGAGGTTCTCTGGGAAGCTAGTTGATTTGTTCTGTTATGCCTGTGATATGAAAATTAGAAAATCTGAAAGGCAGATGTTAGGTTGGAATCTTTGTTCCCTTATTATAGGTAATGTAGCTTTTGAAAAATTACTTAACCCCTCTGAGCCTTAAGTTTTCTGATCAGTAAAGTTAGGAATAATATTATCTCTCATGGCATAATATTATCTCATGAGGTTTGGCTATGATCACACAAGTTACACTGATTGGAAATAATTCAGCACAAATTGATAGGATAAACCAAGCCTACCAACAAGAAGACAAACCCTTGGATGATGCCGATAAATAGCCACGCCTCCTAAAGGTTCCTCAGACTAGGGGTCTTGGAGCATTTAGATCCACACTTAGCCTTGCATAAAAGGAGAGATGAGGAGATATTCAGGACTTGGGGTGAAGAAAAGTATAGAGGGACTCCAAACAAAGACTTTCTCATTGTTTTCCAAGGACTTTTAGGTAACAGTGACCCATATTTGATTTTCAACCTCCAGTACTTTAAACACTTGAGTGACTAATATGTGCCAGAAACCTTTCTAAATGCTAGTGATGCCCAGGGAAAATAGACTTCCAACAACGGTTTCTCAAATGAGTCTGTGTATGGCGGGGGTAACTTGTGCATTATGTGAAGGCATGTTTTGAAGCAGTTTTTATTTTCTTTGCTCCCTCATCCTGCCCTTCAGTTTGCACTGATATTGGAATAATCATATTCAGACTAAGCTGATATTATTTAGTGCTTGGGATTTGAACTCAAGTCTGCCTGATTCAATATCTGTTTATTCTTCTGCTATGAAGAGTTAGCATGCATCTGCCTCAGAAGGACCCAATAAATGTTAATCCTTGGATTCTACAGTCAAAGAGCACAGGAGACAGGACAGAAATCATAAGGACCAATGTAAGGCAGTCTTGTAACTCCTTAATTATCTTTAGAATGAAGCATGCCACATCAGTGAATTTTCCAGGTAATCTGGGCAATATTTTTCAAGGTTCAATATAATTTTGACTTTCGCCATCCTTTGAGAGAAACCATATGGTAAAACATCATGTTATTTTCTGCATTTTTAACCAGACAACTTGGAACATAATTTTACCTTTGTTCAAGGACTGGAACATCTTGATTTTGCTCATGAATGTCCTTGGGACTTACGTTGTTTCTTTATCTCTTTCCTCTTAGTCTAAATCTCAATCATTACTTCCACCATGTTTTCAGATCCATTCTTTCTCTTCTCTTTCTTGTTTTTTTAAATTTTCTTTTCTGTTAGCTGGTACTAATCTTTCTGGCCTAAAACACCAGAAAAGTGAACAAGCGAAAACTGTGGCAAAGGTCTTGTGTCCATGTAATAAAGCACAAGTTTTAATAAAGATGTTTTTACTCTTTGTTGCCTGAATCCACCCCTTTTCCGATTTACTTCAACTGTGGATGTTTTCAGGGGAGAGGGGAAGGTGTTTTAGCCAGAGATAGACTGACCTCCAGATAAGAGAATGTGATACTACAATTCTTCACGAATGGCAAGTATGTCAAGGAGAGATGGAGTTAGTAAAGGCTGGGTGGTTGGGGCTGGAGACAGGCCTCTGGGAAGAATTAGATGGGAAAGGGATTTAGAGGAGGACAGCAGACACAGGCTAAGTGGAAGGAGAAATGAGTGGCCACACACTGAGCATCCAAGGCAGCCTGGCTATTTCATCTAATCCTCAAAGCCCATTATATAGGCACTGTGCTATTTATGTGCTTCTTCCCCAGGTTCTACTCCATGTCCTTCTCTGCCCTTCTCCTCAGTCCTCTAGCCGCCCCCTGGGTTTGGTTCATGCGAGCAGAAGGTGAAAGGTGAGGTCCGAGTGTTTACGCCTCTGGTCCACTCTGGGTTGCCTGCATTCCTCCCCCAAGACATCAGCTTCTGTTAGGCACTCTCGTCCACACAGCTGGGCCCCCAAGCACTGCATTCCCTTTAGGCTGAGTGTCATACTTCTCCATGCTGCAGGTTCCCCTAAATGCTGCCCGCATCTTTGTGAATCATCTTTATATGAAATTCACATCAGGGGCGCCTAGGTGGTTCAGTTGGCTGAGCCTCCAACTTTGGCTTAAGTCAGGACCTCATGGTTCAGGGGTCCGAGGCCCACGTGGGGCTCTGAGCTGACAGTGCAGACAGTGCAGAGCCTGCTTCAGATTCTCTGTCTCCTCTCTCTGCCCCTCCCCGGCTTGCACTCCCACTCTCTTTCTTTCTCTCTCAAAAACAAATAAACATTAAAACATTTCTTAAATTCTCATCAATTACCAAATTTGGGATGTCATTGTATCCTGCTGTTACCCAGAGTGACCCAGGCACTCTGTTTTCATTCTCCTTTCTTAAATGGGATAAACGAGTTTTAGAGATTTTTATGTAATGTGTCCACACTCACACAGCTAGAAATAGTTGGCTATGAGATTTGAAGCCAGCTCTGTCCAGTGCCTATGTCCTTTGCATGACACCAGCCTGTATGAGTATTCAGAGGAAATCCCGACTGTGATATGAAGAAAGAAAAAGTCATATTCTATAAACAATTAACTGGCTGCCTAACCTGGGCTAGATGCTGTAACAGCAGGACCATGGGACATTAGACCTGGAATGGTCCTTATCTGTAAATAGTGTGCATGCTGTGCTCACTGGAGCCCAAGAGTTCCTCACTGAAGCCTCTGAAATTCCACGAGGAGCAAAGAGACAGTAGGCTGGCCTTAGGCAGTCCTGTCTGCTTCATCAAGGGCAGATACACTTTCATCGGTTGTGTTTTTCCTCTGTGCTCATTGAATAAAATCCTGAGAGAGAAGGCTCTAAAGCTTTCCTTGGTTTCTTCTTTACATTGAGGCTAGCGTCTCCCATAAAATGGCTGGTGCTATTGCTGCGATAGCACATTGGAAACACCTAGCTATCAATGATGGTAGATTTCCTTCATATTTTCATTCTTTTTGGGTATAGCCAGAGAGGAAAATTCAGGTGAGCGTGTGAGGGTTTTCAATTTAATCTCTGATTCAGTAGAGATAAATTAACCACGAATACTCCTTTACGTGTGGCTTTGGTCTGAAAAACTGAAGCATTTGGAGAGCAGAGGAGACAGACGTGAGCTCTGCTATGAGCCCTGGCATGCCAAGCATATGCCTTTTCTGGCATATGTCAGATTCTGGTATAGACACTCTGACTCATGTTAATGAACAGATGATCAAATGATTGAGTCATGAAATATAGGCCCTTGTTCATCTATAAACAGCTGCTCCTAGGGGCCCTTCACCACTTGAACAACATCCTGTTTTCTTTTCTTAGGCCTTGCAAGGCCTATCCCGAGCTGGAAAAGTATCTTTTGCTAGGTGTTCATGTTGAGCAGGGTTTCTTCAAAAACAATGTTTGAGGGGCACCTGGGTGGCTCAGTCAGTTAAGCGTCTGGCTTCGGCTCAGGTCATGATCTCACGGTTTGTGGGTCCGAGCCCCGTGTCGGGCTCTGTGCTGACGTCTACCTCAGAGCCTGGAGCCTGCTTCAGATTCTGTGTCTCCCTCTCTCTCTCTGTGACCCTTCCCTGCTCTCACTGTCTCTCTCTGTCTCTCAAAAATAAATAAAAAACATAAAAAAAATGTTTGAGAGCCACTGATCTGGAGAACTAGGTGGGGGGTTTACTGCATGTATGCATGTACACTCTGTGGTGTGTGCATCCAACACCCCTACACACACACACACACACACACACACACACACACACACACAGTGTAGTGTCAGTCACTAAATACTTCAGTATACCAAGTCAGTGCTTCTCAAGCTTGGCTGTAGAGTGGAATCACCAAGGACGCTTTAAACATTTCTGATGTTTATTTTAAAGTTTATTTATTTCTGAGAGAGAGAAAGAGAGGATGAGTGGGGAGGGGCAGAGAGACCGGAGACACAGAATCCGAAGCAGGCTCCAGGCTCTGAGCTGTCAGCACAGAACCCGACTTGGAGCTGGAACTCACAAACTGTGAGATCTGACCTGAGCTGAAGTCAGATGCTTAACCGACTGAGCCACCCAGGTGCCCCAAGGGGGCTTTAAACATTTAAAATGCTTACGTGACATCCCAGACCATTTAAATCAGAAATTCCGAGAGCGATACTCCAGGTTATTCCAAGTTACAGCCAAGTTTGGAAACCAGTGTACTAGATTAGATGTTTTTTCTGATGAGATGCTGTTGAAATCCATTTACTTTTTAAGAATAAAACATTTAAAATTAAAAAAAAACCCAAAACGTTTTTTATTTAACATTTTTACTGGTGCCTGGGTAGCTCAGTTGGTTAAGCATCTGACTCTTGATTTCAGTTCAGATCATGATCTCGTAGTTTGGGAATTCAAGCCCCACATCAGACCCTCTGGTGTCAGCATGCAGCCCAATTTGGATCCTCTGTCCCTCTTTCTCTCTGCCCATCCCCTTCTCGTGCTCTCTCTCTCCTCTCTCTCAAAAAAAAAAAAAATTAAAAAAAACCACTCTCTTAAAATAAAACATTTTTATTTTTATAAAATGTCTAGTTTCACACATGCTTCCTTCTGCCTCTGGCTATGACGGAGTCACTGCGATGGAAGCACACTCTGAGAGAAAACAACTGGAAATCTGGATGAAATATACGAGGTGACTGTTTCTGCACAGTAGGCGGTGCAGAACGTGATTCACAAGAGAAAGGAAATAAGGTGGACTTTCTGTGCAGCTGGGCTTTCTGTCTGGAGGCGCTTCTCAGATTGCAGTGAAGGAATGAGACAGAGGTTGGAATTTTGGAAGAGTGAGGCGTCTGGAATTTGAGGGTCAGAGCACCAGACAGGAGGGATCTGCCTGGAGAAAGAGCTCCAACATCTGCATAAAGGTCCCCTTGAGTGTGGTGTTGAATTCTAAACCACAGATGTGACGGGTGAGACTCCGAGTCTGGCTGGGCAAAGAACAACCACGCAACTGTAAACTGAGGAGGTCCTGGAACCACACAGGGCTGGGAGACGTCTGAGTTTTGGTCACTCAGAGTAAAGAGTCCTCATTGAAGCCCCGAGGAATCCAGTGGTGACACTGGAGGGTCATGCTTTACAAGAGAGAATAAACTAGTCAAGGACGCTCAAAACCTGCCCTAAAAAAAGCTCATAAGAAAACATTGAAAAGCTCAGGCTGAATATAGTAATTTAAGTGGCTGTCCAAATAAAACCCAATATTTTTTAATGGAATGTATATTTTTAAACAATGTCCAGCACTCAACATTGTAAAATGCACAACGTCCAGGACCTAATGAAAGAAAAAATACTGGACATATGAAGAAGTAGACAAAAATGCAACTGACTCCAAAGAGAAACATCAATTACTATAAACAAAATAAACAATGACAAGGATCTGAAAACACCTAATATGAATACAAGGGATTTAAAGGGAAACACGAGCCTAATGAGGAAAAGAATGAAGGATTTTAGAAAATGGAATTTCTAGAAATGAAACCATATCTGAAATGGAAAATGTCACTGGGAGGCTTAACAACTGATTAGCCACTAAGAAGGAAGTAACAACAGCAACAACACTGAATTTGAAAACATTAGCAATGCAAACAATGCAGACTGAAGCACAGAGGGTAAAAAGACCAAATGAACGGAGGGAGAGAGCGTTAGTGTCCAGGAGACAATATGAAGGGTCAAGATCTGTGTAAACAGAGTTTTACAAAAAGGGGAATGGAAAAACCAAAATTATTTGGAAAAACACCAGCAACATTCTTTGCAAATTTGAGGAACTGTCAATCTGCATATTCAAAAAGCTCCACAGAACCCCACACAGGTAGAGCAAGGAAACCCTCAAACGGAATAAAAGTTTAGAAAACCTGGGATAAAAAGTCAAACTTAAAAGCAGCCAGAGAAAAGAAATACATATTAGATGCAGAGTAAAAGATAAAAATCTGTGGATTTCTAATCAGAAATAATGTAGGCCAGAAGACAATAGCATGACATCTTCAAAGTGTTAAAAGAACAAAAGCCATCAACCCTGAATTCTCTATTGAGTGAAAATAACTTCAAAAATAAAAGAAAGGCACCTGGCAGGGTTAGTCATGGAGCATGGAACTTTTGATCTCGGGTTATGATTTGAGTTCCGTGTCATATGTATAGGATTACTTAAACTCTTTTTTAAAAAATAGAAATAAAGACTTTTTCAGCTGAACATAGTCCAAAAGAATTCATCATCAGCAAATCTATGCTATAGAGAATATTAAAAAACATGGTAAATATACATAAAAAACTCTTGGTCTTAACAACATGAGATAAATCACTCTTCAATACTATGTCTTTGAAATCTTTGTGTGGTTTGCACTTACATTGCAATTCAATTTATGTTAATCACATTTTTTAATGTTTATTTATTTGTGTATATATAGAGACAGAGACAGAATGTGAGCAGGGGAGGGATAGAGAGAGAGGGAGACACAGAATCCCCAGCAGGCTCCAGGCTTTGAGCTGTCAGCACAGAGCCCAACTTGGGGCTCGGAAGCCGTGAGATCATGATCTGAGCTGAAGTCGGATGCTCAACGGACTGAGCCACCCAGGTGCCTCTGTGTTCATCATATTTTAAAAACTCGGCCACATGTGGCTAAGGGTTACTGCATTGAGCAGCAGAGCTCAGGCACATAAGCCTGGTTTATCTCCTCATTTACCTGCTGTCATCTGAAAATAATGTGTTTGTTTATTTGTTTATTTTCCATCCCACCCTACTAGAATGTAAGCTCTAAGAGAGAAAGGACATTGTCTTGTTCCCGTTGTATGCCCAGTGGCTAGGACAGAATGCAGAACACAGTGCATGGTTGGTACTATCATTTGTTTCCTGAATAAAAAAATGTTTCAAAGAAGAAGACGTGGATACTACATATAGCAGACAGGGTTCCAAGAAATATATTCTAGGAACAAAAATGGCCCTTCAAGAAGGTTCAGTGAGTACAGACTTTGAAATTTGATGGCTATTAAGTCAATCTCTTCTTCCTGCCTCCTAGTTCTTGATCACAATTGATATGTTTTCTTTCACTATAATTTTGGTTTGTTTAGAACTTTACATGAATGAAATTCTGCACTCTGTAGTACTTTTTGTCTGGATGCTTTTAGCAAAATGTTCTTGAGATTTATTCTTGTTACTGCTTTTATCAGCAATTCATTCTTTTTTATTGCTGAGTTGTATTTCATTATACATATATACAGGTTTCTACCACTATCCAGAAGCAGAGCGTTTCTATGAGAACTTTTGTAAGCACAAATGGCATAAAGCAAAGAAGCAATTAGATTAATTTATATGGAAAACAAACAAACAAACCCTGAACATTCGCAGATCCAAAAAAAATCATCTCTCAGACTTGTCCGATACCTTAGGACACATCTTGCTAATGGATGCACAAAATAAATCGAGATTAATCACAGATGCTCACCAGACACAGGTCGGAGCTCCGGCGGCTTGATGCCAACGTGCAGCGGCTCCATCCGGGGCCTCAAGAACGGCTGCTGCAAAACCAGCACTGAACGCTGCTTTCGCTTTTCGCCTTTTGTCCTAAAAGCAAACATCTTTGGATTTCTTTCCGTTAGCGGAAATCAGGTAATAATGTAGGTGTTTCGTAAATACCAAGTGTTATAATGCAAATTTTTGTAAAGCGGGAGATACTTATATCATAATTTGTGTGGTTATTCAGATATTGATGAAAATCTAGATTCTTTCCAGTTTGGGAGTATTATGAATAAATTGGCTTTTTGAGTATAAGTGTAAACTTAGTGTTCCCGTATTTCTTGGGTAAATAACCTAGGAAAGGAATCTTTGGGTATCTGATAAGGATGTGTCTCACTTTTAAAGGAATTGTGGCTGTTTTTCTGTATGCATTTTCAGAAACAATGTAGGAAAGCTGCAGTTCCTGTGCTTATCGGTAATTGGTATTGTCAGTGTTGTTAATTCTGGCCGTTGTATTGAGTGTGTAAGGATATCTCATTGTGGTTTTGTTTGCATTTCTGTAATGATGGATGATAAAGATTCATTCATAGGCTCATTTGCCCTTTATATACTTCATTTTGGTAAACTATAATCTTTTGTCCATACATATTTTTTAGTCAGTTTATCCGTCTTCTCATTATTGTATTGTAAGAATTCATTATCATTAACTGTGTATTTTAAAGAGCAAAAGTTTACATTTCAAGGAAGTCAAATTTGTTATTTTTTTCTTCATATCCGATGCTTTTGGAGTCCTATTTATTAAATCTATTTAACTTTTGCAGAATTTGGAGTTGCTAAGGTTTTTATGGTTTTTTTCTTAAAGCTTGATAGTTTTAGCTTTTACATTTAAGTCTCTGATTCATTAGAGTTAATTTTTATATGTGGTATAATGCAAGGGTTGAGGTTCATTAATTTGCTTTTCTCATTTGGATATTCAGTTGTTGAAACGTTATTTCTTGACTGTATTATCTTTCCACATTGAATTGCCTTGGTATCTTTCTTAAAATTAATTTGCCATATAGATGCATGGTTTTATTTCTGGGGTCTGTATTTGATGTTATTGATCTATATATCCATCTTTCCCCCAATACTACTCTGCTTTGATTGTTGTACCTTGGATGTAAGCTTTAAAGTCAGGTTATGTAAACCTTCTGACTTTGTTCTTCTTTGTCAGTATTTTGGGTTATACTAGTTCCTTTGTCATTTCATATGCATTTTAGAATAAGTTGCCAGGTTTTTACAAAAGTGACTACTGAATTTTGAATTCAACTGACTCAAATTTATAGATTGGGGAGAATTAACATTTTAATTAGTCTTCCAATCTATGGTATATGCCTCCATTTCTTTAGACCTTTCATTTCTTTCAGCAATATTTTGTCACTTTTAGCTTTTGCATATTTTTTCTTTTTTTAATTAAAAAATTAAATTTATTTGTTCATTTTGAGAGAGACAGAGACAGCACGAGAGAGACAGGGAGTGGGAGAGAGAGAATCCCAAGCAGGCTTCGTGCTGCCAGCATAGAGCCTGGTGTGAGGCTTTAACCCATGAACCAAGAGTTCATGACCTGAGCTGAAACCAAGAATTGACTGCTTAACCAACTGAGCCAAGTCCTGCATATTTTTCATAAGTTGACTTCTATTTTTTTCCTTCTTTGTGTTTTGTAAATGGCTTATTATAAAATTTTCAATTATAATATAAGATATACAATTGATTTTCTGTGTTGACCTTATCTACAATCTTGCCAAACTCACTTAGTATTTTCTTTTGGTATATTCTCCATTGACAGTTATGTGTCCTGCCATAAGGAAAATTTCACCTCTTCCTTTCTAATCTCTAGGAATTCTGTTTTTGTTTCTTGCTTTGCTACATGAGCTAGCGCCAGCAGTGCAATGTTGAATAGATGTAGTGAGAGAAGGTGTTTTTGCCTTGTTCTAGTGCTCAGGGTAAAGCATGAAGGATGATGTTAGTTGTAGGTTTTTTATTATTTTAGGGAATTTTCCTTCTTAGTTTGCTGACAGTTTATTTAATTTTTTTAATCACAAATAAGAGTTGAATTTTGTCAAATGCTTTTTTTGCATATATTAAGGTGTTTTTCTTTCATTTACTGATAGGATGAATTACATTAACTTTCAAATGTTAAATCATTTTTGCATTCCTGGAAGAAATTGGTCATAATGTATTACCTTTTCCATATATTGATGAATTTGATTTGTTAAAAAAATTTTAAGGGACGTTTGCATCAATATTCTTAAGGGTTGTTGGTATTGTTTTCTAATAACATCTTTGATTTTAGTATCAAGGTAATTCTGGCCTTATAGAACAAGTTGTGTAATGTTCCCTTCCGTTCTTGGAAGAATTTGTGTAGAATTGGCATTATTTCTTCTTGAAGTATGTGGAATTTTCTAGTGAAGCAATTTTGGGACTGGATATGTTTGGGACTGTAGAAGTTTTTTGATGAAAAATTCAATTTCTTAAATATAGGGTGTTCAGATGATCTATTTTTTAGTAGTATGTTATTTTAAGTAATTTCTGTTTCACTGAAGTTATTTATTGTTATGTTATTATTAACATAAAGATGTTCACAATATTCACTTATTGTTATTTTTAACATGCGTTGGTCTTTACTGACATTCTTATTTTTGTTACTGATATTGCCAAACTGTGTCCTTTCTTTTTCTTGATCAGTCAATGAAATTGATAAACCAGTTTTGAGTTCTTTGATGGTCTCTATTGTTTTTATATTTTCTGTTTCATGGAGTTTTAAAAAATGTCCTTTATTATTTTCTGCTCCCCTAAATTTAGGAATAATTAGTTCTTTCCTTTCCTTTCGGTATTAAGGTGGATGCTTAGATCATTGATTTGAGGCCTTCATTCTTCCTCTTTTAGCATTTGAAGTGTAAATTTTCCCCTTAGCACTGTATTAACAGCATGCACGTATTTTGGTATGCTGTATTTTTATCCTCAGTTCAAAATTCTTTCTAATTTTCCTCTTAAATTCTTCTTTGACTCATGAGTTGTTTGGAAGCGTGATGTTTGGGGGGCGCCTGGGTAGTTCAGTCGGTTAAGCCTCCAACTCTGGCCCAGGTCATGATCTCATGGTTTGTGAGTTTGAACCCAGTGTCAGGGTCTGCTGACAACTCAGAGCCTGGAGCCTGTTTCAGATTCTGTGTCTCCCTCTCTCTCTGTCCCTTCCCCCCTCACACTCTGCGTCACTCCCTCTCTCTCAAAAATAAACAATAAACATTAAAAAAATTTAAAAAAGTATGATGTTTGATTTCCAAATATTTGGGACTTTTTCAGATATCAGTTATTGATTTCCAGCTTAATTTGTTGTGCTTAGAGAATGCAATTTATATGACTTTGATAGTTACAAAGCTATTGAGACTTCTGTTTAGGTCCATCATACGGTCTAAATTGGTCAGTGTTCCATGTTTACTTGCAAAGACTGTGTACTTTCGTTGTTTGGAATATTTATAAATCCCCGTTAAGACCAGTATGCTGTTGGGTCTTCTACATCCTTTTGATTTTGTGTATTTTCTCTATTGAACATTGCACAAAGGTGATAAACTCTCCAACTATAATTATGGATTTGTATATTTATACTTTCTGTCTAACAGTTTGCCTTTCACATACATTGAAACTGTTATTAGGTGCATACACATTTAGAATTATTATGTCCTCCTGACAAATTGGTTCATGTATCATTAGATAATGCCCCTTTATATTACTATTACTATTTCTTGTTCTGAAATATTAATATAGTCATTCAGCTTTCCTCATTAGTGTTTGTGTGACATATCTTTTTACATTTTTTTAATTCTTTTTACCTATCCATGTTATGTTTAAAGGTTTCTTTCTTATGGACAACATAGAGTTGGATCATGCTTTTTTTGAACTTTTTTTAATGTTTATTTATTTTGACAGACATTTTAATGTTTATTATTTTGACACAGAGAGACAGAGCATGAGTGGGGGAGGGGCAGAGAGAGAGGGAGACGCAGAGTCTGACGCAGGCTCCAGGCTCTGAGCAGAGCCTGATGAGGCATTTGAACTCACAAATCTAACTCACATGTCCTGAGCTGAAATCAGATGTCTGTCTGACTGAACTACCCAGGTGTCCAGGGTCATGCTTTTTCAAAAATACAATCTGACCATCTTTTCTTTTATTAAGAGGGACAGTATTTATATTTCATGTGATTATCAAGATAGTTGGATTTAAATCTACTATGTTACTATTTGTTTTCTTGCTGTCCTATGTTTTCTTTGTTGCTTTTTATATGTTTTCTTGCCTAAAAATTATTTTACGTGATTTTATATTTCCACATTGACTTATTAGATATATCTTTTTGTTTTGTATTTTTATTAGTGTTTTTATTAGTAGCTTACTTTTCTGGTAGTAACACATAAAGTCTGCAGCTCTATGGATCAAGTTCTTATTTATTATAATATCTGTGTTTGGAAACAAAGCCATTCTACATAATATTATGTTATTTCCTAAACCATACAAAAATGACACCTGGAAGTAAGGACAGAATGGTTTAAGGCCATTGGGCTGGGGGCCAGCCCTTTTCCAGCTGTGTGTCATCCTATATAATCACTACTTATAAATGCATCCTTAGCTTTGCCTTAGCATCGCTTCTCTTGGCCTTTACTCATTCCTAAAATGAGAAATTGTGGATATTCTAGCTCAGAAAGGTCCCAGTTCGATATCTGTCGGGTTTTGCTTCTGTTCCTTTAACATCTTCAGGGGATCTCTGAGGTGTTGCTTCACAATTATTCCAAACACAGATCCATTTCCTGCTCTTAACAGGCTGCTTGTTGGGACCCCACCAGGGGTGAGGTGCTGCTCGCACTGGGCTCCTTACCATAATTTCTTGGTTTCCTTTAACCCTTCCTCACCTCTGGAACTAGCCTCTTCATTAAATTGTTTTCAGTTAAGCTCTTTGACTGATACAACCAACATGTTCAAATGTCAGTGAGAGTGCAAGCTTTATCACGTTGGAGCCATCATGCAAATTTCTTCTTTGAAAAAACCATCCACAGTCATCTGGTCTTAAAGGATGGGTGGACACTTCCAAATGCCGCTTTATAATTCTGCCTTTACATTCAGTATAGGTTTTCTCAAGTGAAATCTGAAATTTTATTTCCCTTCTCCAACCCTCACACTATGGGAACAAGTTGAAAGTTCAAGGACTTGGATTAACTCACATGTCAACCTTTCTCTGTGTCTGGATTCCTTATAGAGTAATTCAAAGGGTTGTTTGTGCAAATCAAGTGAGATATCATTTGCAGTGTACTTAGTACAGTATCTTGAATATGGTTTTTGTTAGAAAAATCTTTGAACTCAAAACCCTGATGATTTTATTCTATTCTATCTTGACCTTCATTTAGTTTCTGTTACTTCCTTCAGTTTTCTTTCTCCCAAATAGCTTCTCTAATCACATTGCTTGCTTGCTCTCATAATTTTTAGACATGCCTTTATAGACCTAAGACTTCTCTGCTTTGGGAAATAACATACAGTGTTCAACATTATATATTCCCTAATTTTGTCCTTCCTTTGTCCATTTGATTGCAAAATGCAGTATTAAAGCAAACTTCCACTGTGTTTTGGGGGAGTTTGTTTGAGTACTTTTGACTAACAAAGAGGGGTAATTATTACAGACTATTTTTTTCTTATTTAATTACATCAGTTTGGGGGTCTATTACTGTCATTGATTGTGAGTTCACTCTGCTTAAATACAAGGTCTGGTTTATTTTGTTCATTTTCCCTGCTATTGTCTTCAGTAATACTGTATTCCTTTCATTTTTGTTGGATATGTACATATTCTGTTATTTTTTCAGCTCTTGAATGTTTAAAATAGAAATACAGGCAAAATTAAAGGAAAATTTAGTGCCCTCCAATCTAGGGAAATTAACTCTGAGTTACTAGATGATACCAAAGACTAGATTAAGCTGTAAGAGAATAAAATTTCAGAACCACTGAATGCAAAAATGTACACTTAAGGCTCTTAATACTTGCAGAAGGTGAAATATAAGACATAGTTTCAAATTTATTATTTTTTCTTATTATAAGCAACATATATTTATTATAGAAATGATTTTAAAATATTTATACATAAAGAAGAAAAACTTACAAATAAGACATTTATTTCTATAGAAAACATTCAACATTTGTCTTAAAATGTATATATAGACACATCTTTTACAATTCACAAATGTGGTCCTGTTCTATCTATTGTTTTTCTAGTGTAGTTTTTGTCTTTTTGATTCCCTCTTCTTGCCTTTCTTCATATACCCACCAAAATAATCCATTTTAAACACCTGATCTTTACCTTTAGTGAATTTTTGTCTACATTTATATGATAATGATATGTAGCTATTATACACCTATTTTTAAAACTTACATATATTGAACATTGAACATGAATATTTATTAAATATTGAAGATTGAAATAAGCGGTTAATGTGAATTTTAATATTTTCTTCTGATGAAAATGCCCCATGAGCTTTTTTTTTTTTACTATTTTTTTCTCCATTTTATGGGGAAGGTAGTCTTAAATCAAGATGAATGAAAATCTCTTTTAGTGTAACTTCATGGAAGGACAGGGGAGATCAGCGTGCAGGTGAGTTTGTGTGTTTGGTGACAAAAGTTTGAAAAAAACCTGATCTAATTGTTTTAGTTTCTCCATGAATGAGGAGATAAATTTATCTTGCTGAATATGAAGAGAGAGAGGCAGGGAGTTTGGAGTTTGGTAAGGTATAAGTGGTTTGACCAAGCTACTTAGGGAGAAAAGAAAAGAATGATGACTTGGAAATCGTTTTTTAAAATTTAAATCCAAGTTAGTTGACATAGAGTGTAATAATGATTTCAGGAATAGCATTTAGTGGTTTATCACTGACATAGAACACCCTGTGCTCATCCCAACAAGTGCCCTCCTTAATGCCCAGCATCCACTTAGCCCATCCCCCACCTACCTCCCCGCCATCATTCCTGAGTTTTTTCTCTATATATTTAAGAGTCTCCTATGGCTTGCCTCCCTCTCCGTTTTTATCTTATTTTTGCTTCTCTTCCCCTGTGTTCCATCTGTTTTTTTTTCTTAAATTCCACATTTGAGTGAAATCATATGACATTTGTCTTTGTCTGACTTATTTTGCTTAGCATAATACACTTTAGTTCCATTGGAAATCTCTTCTAATTCATGTATAATGACTGCAGAGTATTCTGTGAGGACACAAAAATAATTGTTTAAGCAACGCTTTGCTATTGGAGAATTAGTTTGAGCTTGCGGGGACATCATCAGTCATCGCCATGGCTAGTATTGATAAACCTGTTCACAAATGCTTGTTAAGTGTCCGCTACGTGCTACATGAAGTATACACTGAGAGGCACAACAGGACTAAATAATAAGCTCCTAAATTAGCAGGGGAGATGACACCACGGGCTCTAAATAAAGGCATCATGTGGTAAGTTCCAGAAAGGGAAACAGTGCCATGGGAACTTAGGGGAAGAAAAGAGTGATTCTGATTCTGAAGGCCCTTCATAGGTTTCATAAACAAGACATTGGCTGGAAAAGATACCAGAGAATGGGCACAGTATGAAAAGAAAGAGTTTGAGCAAGGGGATTTGTGTGGAACCATCACCCCGAGTCGGTGCATTTTAACAGAGAAGTACAGAATTCACTTGGGAATGGGCAGTGCCTGGTTACTTGGCATACAGGGGACATGAAAGGTAAAGGAGATGATGCTGGGCAGGCGGTGTTTGCCAATTCATGGAGGAATGTGAGTCAGATCTGTATTCTCTAGGCAAACGTGTGTCCTGGTTCTAGCCCTCACGAAACACGGATCCTGTTGAGGGAGAGAGGAGACATGCCAGCTGCTCCGTTACAAGACAGATCAAGAGATGGTACCAGTCAGTAACTAATCAGCAGCATTTAGCTTTGACCCATCCCAGTTGGACATGGATTCCAGTTGAATGAATGGAAATGAGAGATAGAAACAGTAAATGTTATTGGAATTTGGAGGAGGAAAGGCTTGGTCACAGTGACTACGCTTGCTCAAGTCTTTAAGGGTGTAACTTCACATATCAAGCCCTTCCCTTCCTTTTTCTTTCTCTAAAATGCAAACTAGCCAGAGGTTTGTTTTCCTCATTTTTGGAGACTTCAAGGTTATAAAGGTTACACTTATTACTACTGATAGATACGTGTACTAACAAAAGGTGGTTTTTTTTGTGTGTGGGAGGAGACTCTGTTATCCTGAACCTTGATGATAGACCCCAAAGATCTTTTCATAGACTAAATTGTTGAAGAAAAGCTATATTTGTCCAAATACCTTCTTCCTGAGAGGCTGCATGTCATGGTGATAAGAACTGATAAATATTGGGTCAGTATAAAAACAGGAGGCATATGGTAATGGTAAGTATTCAGTATGATTAGGATTTGATTCAGACTAACTTCTTACTGGCATTCACCAGAAAGTTCTGAATGGAACCTGGCCTATCTTGAAGTGCTTCCTCTCTCACCTGTGTTAAGCATTTCCAACCATATTTTACATATTTTCCTGAAATTAGTGGTTGAGTGTAACACCTGCTACTTTGGCTACAAGAGTTAGTCTGGAGTTTGCGCTCCTTGTGGCCCCAGCCTCCTGCCGCGTTCTAGTGCAGTGTCTTGGAGGGTGAACGGAAGTCCCTGTTGGGATATGCACGTGCGACAGTGGGGTAACCAGTAGTTTAGGTCATTGCGGGTTTTTAGGTTTAATTTACTTCACGGTGAAGTAACTAACACCTCCTTGTTCCATTCGGTTTGACTTTTTATTTCCACAAATGAGATTGCAGGAGGGGGTGTGAGAGTCCTTTTTTCCTTTGTGTTGAGTAGCCTGAAAAGATACCATCTACCCTTTCTTTGAACAAAAGGGAACACTGACTAAAGGTGGTCAGGGAACAGGTCGCAATTTTAGGGGCTAAAATTATGTCATACTTTGGTTAAGCTGTCACAGCTTTGGCCTTAAAACCTCGTATCACATCAGACCCTTCCTCAGTTATGGCCAAATATATGCCTATAGTTAGACTGAATCAGCTCCCAAAGAAGACAGATTTTGTCTCTCTTACTCATTCATATAGCTCCCCAGCCCTGAGAGGAGTAGAGCTGACCCTGGGACATTTGTTCCCATGGAAACCCAACAGGGACCTGGAAGGCGAATCCAAAATTATGCCTCTTTTGGAGGGCAGAATCCATTAGGCTTGGATCTGTGGCTATGGGTTCCTTCACGTGGTTATTTTAAAGTAATGAACCTAATCTTTTCCAGGGTCTGATTCATGCTTTTAAAAGGTAATAAGAAGGCTTCCTAAAAAAAAAAAACAAAACAAACAAAACAAAAAAAACAGGTTATCCTTCATCTATCTTCATCAGTAAGGTAGACTTTAAGATCACACGCTGGGGTGTGAAGCCTGTCATCCTTTATCATTTGAAAACTGACATCGGATTAAAGCTTTGGCTTGACAGGGTATGTGTGCAAACGCTGCAGAGAGCTCCAGAACCTTATTAGTTTTCTGCCTTATTTATTTCCCCTCTTGAGATACCTCTCTCCCTCATTGTCTTCTTGGAGCCACACCTTGTTAGATGTAGAATAGTGTGGACTGGGTGTCACATAAGGAAAGCACTGTAAAGGAAAAGTGGACTATTATTCTTTGAAGGTCTACTATTTCCCAGGCCCCTCTGATTTGTGTTTGATATACAAATAATATTATAAATAAGTACCTAACATGTAAATATATATAATAAATAATGTATAGTTATATATACATTAATTACATATGCATGTTTATATATTTATGTTTATTTTATTATACATCTCTATATTACATATATATGTATGTGTGTAATTGAATCTTGACATGAATATTTTGAAGTAGATATTATCTCCAGGCAAAGATAATCTCTATGAATATTTTTGGGGCATATAATTCCTTTTTTTAAGTTTATTTATTTTGAGAGAGGGAGAGAGAGAAAAAGAGAGGGAGCTCTGTGGGGGAGTGAGGGACAGAGGGAGACAGGGAGAGAGAGTGAATCCCAAGCCGACCTCACCATGGTGTCAGCACAGAGCCTGATGCAGGATTCAAACCCACGTGACCTGAGCCCAAGTCAGATGCTTAACTGATGGAGTCAAGCCAGCCCTTGGTACATATGCTTCTCAAGTACAGAAACCTTGGACTTCGAGTTACTTGTTCTGCCAGTGTTCTGCAGGACGAGCAAACATTTCTAATAAGTTTTAACTTGATATGAGTAGTACGTGACACTGAATGTCACATGATCACAAGTGAGCCAATGGTTCTTCTCTCTCTCTCTCTCACTGCAGCGTCGTGGGTGATCGTCTCCCATGCTCGGATGCTGTGTGTTAGGCTGCAGAGTGTGGCAGAAATCAATGATTTTTCAGAATCTTGCAAGGTGCCCACAACTGTCACTAGTATACTTTTCATCACTTCAAAGCACATGTGGACAGTTCTCTGCTTTTCTACACAAGAGTAAGCTTAGGATTACTTTGCTTCATTCTAGGTCAGGCTGCCTGCAGATACAGACCCTTTCCTCTGCTGCCTCATTGCCAGTTACGTTAAATACAGTACACGGCAGGAGTTTCTTAGTGCTGTACTGTAGTCAGCATCCGTTTAGTGAGCATAAATCAACGGATTTATTTAGCAACACCTTTTTTAAGTTTATTTATTTATTTTGAGAGAGCAAAAAAGAGAGAGCATGAGCTGAGGAGGAACAGAGAGAAAGGGAGAGAGACAATCCCAAGCAGGTTCTGTGCTGACAGTGCAGAGTCTGACACAGAGCTTGAACTCACTAACTGTGAGATAATGACCTAAACCAAAACCAAGAGTCAGATGCTTAACTGACTGAGCCACCCAGGCGCTCCAGCCTCTCTTGCTTGCTTGCTTGCTTCCTTCCTTCCTTGTTTATGTTATGCAGTTGGTGATGGACGGTTTTGTGTATGTTAGATAATTTCCTTAGGGCAAACTACTAAAAGTGGAACTACTGCATTAAAGGGCATGACTATTTTTATTTTTATTATTTGAGGGAGAGAGAGAGAATGTGAGTTGGGGAGAGGGTTAGAGAGAGAGGGAATCTTAATCAGGCTCTGTTAGCAGCTTGGAGCCCGTCATGGGGCTCAATCTCATGACTGTGAGATCAGGACCTTAGCTGAAATCAAGAATCAGATGCTTAATGGACTGAGCCACCCAGGTGTCCCAAGGCATGCCTATTTCCTACTGGTCCTAAACGTATCCTGCCAAGTTGGCCTACAAAAGGAGAGCACTTATACTCCATAAAGTGTAGCAGTTAGACTTGTCCTAGAAGTATATGCGATTGTGATTCCCCCCTTGCCTGCTAAACTAGACACTTTCATTTTTAATCTTTACCAACCTGAAAGGCAAAAGACAGTATCTCACTTTAATTTGCATTTTGTGAATAGCGTTTTAAGGATCTTAGTGTTTTATCTTGAGCAGAGGTTTACTGGTCAAGAAACATAGAAGTTACTTTCTGCTAAAATAAGAAAAGCTGAGAAGGATTGCGTTAGTGCCCAGGATGTGTTTTGAAACAATTTAAAATCAAGTGAATTGATTAGCACTATGTTTTAGCTGTTTGTGGTGTTTAGGGAATCTTTTTTCCAGCTCATCATGCTGTGTATAATTGCATAAAGACCCAGCAGGGGCTAAACTTTTTAGAAAAAAAAAAAAAAAGGCAAACAAAACCCTGAAGCCAAGTAGCAAAAGCATCCCTCACGATACATGTCACTTTAATTTCATGTGGTAATTATTTTTACAAGCATTTAACACACAGTTTGAAGCTCAGTTCATAGAAGCTGCCCTTTTTTCCCCCAGATATGACAGAATTGTGTATTCAAAAATACAGCTAGAGGAGAATTTCTGTTAAAACCTGTTGCATAAAATTAAACATTTTTTGAATGATTGACAGAACCAATAAATTCTCTTTTCAGTTGACAATTGTCTGTTTGCGCCTACATCTATTACCACTTGAGGAACACGTACAGAATTTGAACACTGATTGCGTCTACATCTATTACCACTTGAGGAACACGTACAGAATTTGAACACTGATGTGCAGTGGGAGAGTACTGCACTTCCTGGAGGGACACTTGAGTTTATTTATTTTTTTTGGGGGGGGGGACACTTGAGTTTAAACCTGGGATTCATTCAAGAAAAGAGCTATAGAACTGAGCCAGGTAACTTCACCTCTCTGGTCTTCAATTCCATAATCTGCAAAATGAAAACGATGAACTAGACAATTTTATAGTCCAAACCCAATATTTAGTTCTACTTTTTTTTTTAAGGTAGGAGGCTTTCTTAATGATTAACATTTGCATAAATAGCCAAATTAACTCTAAATCTGATATTTGTCATTGAACGTGTGTAAATAACAAGAGGTATTTGACAGAGAGACTCTATCTTGTGCTGCCTATTGATCTGAATTTTTAATTTAAAAGAGACGAGAGCAAAGTGTCCTGAAATATGGATGTTGGCTCTTTGATGGGATGGAAATATGTACTTAACATATTATGTGTCTAGTTGTATATTAGAAATGGATTCTACTTTTTCTGTCTTTAATATCCTTTTCCTGGTCAGCAAGCAGAATGGAATGGGATAGCTAATATTTTTCTCTGCTCAGCACGGTTTGGTTTCTGGGGGAGATCCTTCACCACTCCTTCCAGGCTTGGTGGGATGTCAATCACAGTATTTACTCTCTCTCTTTCTCTCTCTCTGCACCCCCATCCATACCCACTCATTAAAAGGCAGGTGACTGAGGATGGCCAGTCAGAGTCAACTCAGGCTTTCCTACTGTTGCCGAACAGAAAGACTCTCTCTTCTCTCCGGATCTCAAGTTAAAATTTGTAGGGCTGATGTTGCCAGTGGCCATCATTTTCAATGTGTGGAAATAGCCTGTCTGCAAGAAGAGGAAGTCAGGCCAGCCTAGAAAGAGAATTAAAAATTAGTAGACATGAATGACGGGCTAACAGAGCTCCAATGTTACTGGTCGTATCCCTGAATCCTGCAGTACCTACATGATTCAATGGGTTCCTTAAAACAAAGTGAAACAAAAACAATAAACAAAACTAAGCTAGTTTGCATTGTTTCCCATGGTTAGCAAATGAAAGAGTTCTACTATAGCAAGTAGAAGGGAAATTAAAAGCAAAAACAAAAAACCATCTCCAAATACTTCTTGTCAGAAGCCTACTTAGTGCATACATACATACTACTTTTACTTGGTAAAAAATAATTTTAACAATAATAGTTCACATGAAGGGTTCTGGGTTATTAGTTTAGATTCTAGGAATGGTTTTCAAGTACGTACTCCTCAGATCAAAACTACCAGCAAAATATCTATCTTTATTATGTAGCCTCAGAATATTAAAAACTCTTGGAAATGTTATATCTTTGTACCAAATTTTAGCATACCTATATTTGAAATAATAGTATATTGATATGAATCCCGAGCATAAAATTAAGAGAACTGGATTGAAGTTCCAGTTTTACATTTAAGGATATGTGGCCTTGGGCAAGTCATTTCTCTCTGGCATTCAGTGTCCTCTTCTGTGTGATAAGGTATTTGAGGTGTATTACTCCTCCGTTCTTTTCAATTCAGAAGGTCAGTTCTCTCGTTTTACCTCCTCCTCTCTCTTTTTTTTTTTCTTTAAATGTTTGTTTATTTTTGAGAGAGAGAGACAGAGTGTGAGCAGGGGAAGGGCAGAGAGAGAGAGGAAGACACAGAATCCAAAGCAAGCTCCAAGGTTTGAGCTGTCAGCACCAAGCCTGACATGGGACTCCAAGGAGTGAACCTTGAGATCATGACCCGATCTGAATTCGGACACTCAACCGACTGAGCCACCCAGGTGCCCCTACCTCCTCCTCTTTTATCCCTTCTAGTTTTCTGTGTAGTTCTGGTGTCTCAGATCATGAGAAGCATAATTGAGCTGGAGAATTCACAGGGAAAAGTGGTCATATAATCAAAGGAATAAAAACTAGAGGATTCTTCGAATTGGAAAATAGTTTAAGAAGGACCAGATCAACATGGCTGAACATACTTAGCTGCTCACCAAACCATTTCCCCTTTGTTTCTGGGCTTCTATATAGATTATACTCCTGGCTTCCCCCACAAAAGTGTGGCCCTGTCCTGTGAATGAGTACTTGCCAGTGAGATATGGGGACATATTGTGTACATCATCTGTAGGCCTGGCCCATAAACCTCCCACTGAGTCTACCATGTTCATGGTTTTCCTTCATCTACTGTTTGGGTACTGAGGATCCAGTGAAGGATTCCAGAGAAAAAGATGGGAAGAGCCTGGGTCCCTGAATAGCTGTGTGGAGCAGAGCTCCTCACCACAAGCACTATCAGAGAATGACATGGGAAGGAGTAAAGCTTTATTATTTTAAGCCACTAAGATTTTGTGGTCAATGTTATAATAGTTGGACTGTTCTAAACAATACAGATCAATGATTATAAAACTATTAGGGTGTGAACATGATAAGTACAGACATGCTCACCAAATCTCAGAATTAAGGATGCAAAGTTGGGAATTGAACTAGAAGGCTTAGTTTTAAATAAAAGGCAATATGCCAACATTTCATTATCCTTAGGGCTCGGCTGCTCTGGTAAGTAGAATGTTTTGGTTAACTGAAGGCCAATAAGAAAACCTTTTCAGTCTGTGTGGGTAAACATTTATTTAAAGATCTTAGATTCATCTGTTTTAGTAACAATAATATAACTAATAATGTTTAATGCTTCTAGAGGGAGACACAGTGCCTCTAGGTTATGATTCTATCATCTCTTCTCTGGCTCCTGTCCATGGCCCAGTTTGCTGTCTATATATTGCAGAACTCCGAAATTAATTTTTCCAATCTTGATCACTTCTTTGAGCTTTTTTGTTGAATTTCCACAGAGACTGCTGTTAACTCAGACTCAGCTGAGATGCTATGATGGCTAATTTTATGTATCAGTTTGACTGGGTCATGGGTGTCCAGATATTTGGCCAAACATAATTCTGAGTATTTCTGTGAGGCTGTTTTTGGGTGAGATTAACATTTACATCAGGGGGTGCCTGGCTGGCTCAGTCAGAAGAGCATGCAACTCATGATCTCAGGGTTGTGAGTTTGAGCCCCACGTTGGCTGTAGAGATGATGTATATAAATAAAACCTAAAAAAATTTTAAATCAGTAGATTGAGGAAAGCATATCACCCTTTTTGATATGGGTGGGCCTTATCTAATCAGCTGTGCCTCCCCCCAAATGAGAGAGAATTATTCTTGCTTTACTGCCTTTAAACTGGGGCATCAGCTTTTTCCTGTCATCAGACTCAAACTGAAACACTGGCTCTTCCTGGGTCTTGAGCTTGACAGTCTCATACTGGAACTATACTGTGGGCCCTCCTGTGACCTCAGTTTGTCAACTTAACCAGCAGATCTTGGGATTTAGTCTGCATAATCACATGAGCCAATTCCTCTTCATCTCTTCCCGGGGCCCCCAAACAATGGATTCTATTTCTCTGTAGAACTGTGACTAATACAGATACTCTTCCTTATGAAACTTTTCTCCTGATTTCTTTATTTCTTAAGTTTATTTATTTGAGAGAGAGAGAGAGAGAGAGAGCAAGAGAGAGAGCGTGTGCGTGCGCACACATGGGGAGGGGCAGAGAGAGAGGAAGACAGAGAATCCCAAGCAGGTTTCATGCTGTCGAGCCTGACTCAGGGCTCGAACTCACAAACCGTGAGATCATGATGTGAGCTGAAATCATGAGTCCGACGTTTACCTGACTGAGTCTCCCAGGCACCCCTGTTTTCTCTACCAGCATGCCTGAAGCATATCCCTCGGGCACATTTCCTTCTTTCCTGTTTATTAACTAGTAGCTTTGAAGTCCCAGGTTTTCTTCTCTTTGGTTGTGTGTTGACTTTTGCCTTTTCTCACTTTCATTCCCCAACCTCCTCTTCTGCTTTGACTTGCAAGGAAGGTCACTCTCCAAGCTAGTTGCCTTCTGTCTAGGTTCAGCCAAAGAACTACTAGTGAGGGAAGTTGGTGGAGGGAGAGGCCATGGCATTTTCTTCCTTCTGTAAATGTAAATTTTCTTTCTTTGGGTAGCATCTCCAGCAGCAGTGAGGGCTGCCCTGTGGTTCCAGGTTTTGATAAACAACATCTCCATTCTGACAGTCTTTCTTTGTTTCCAGCTTCTAAGACATTGCTCCAGATCCTAGTCTCCAGTAATAAATACCCTTCTTCCCATCGTCAGGACAACTTCGAGGGTGGTAACAGCTCCTTGGTGTTAATTCCTGATTTGCCCCACTGTTCTCTGTGTTACTCCTCTTGTATGGTCTGTGTAGCCAGATCTCTGCATTAAATTCCCTCTGTTTAAAGTACTTACGGTGGGTTCTGTTTATGGGAATGGGCCATGATCGATACAATTGAATTACATTGTTTCTACTTCCACTACCAACATCCGGATAAGAACATTAGCTGTTAAGAATCATCCCCTTTTCTGGCTTCTCTTTATGACAGTTCACCTATTCATGAAGAAATTCACTTTCCTTAAAGGTAATTTTCATAACCAAACCTTTTATAGTTTGTTTTTATGTGGAGCATAAAATCTGGTCTCCTTTGCCTAAAATTTAAGGAATTCCAGAATGCGGATAGAATCAGGCTTTCTAACTTCTTCCTGATATGGGCCATTTTGATTTCCACACCAATTTTTCCCAATTCTTTTTGTACTTTATTCATGTTCTGCTAGTTGCATAGATGGACCTTCTTTCTCCTTTCTGCCTTGTGACTCAGTTTAAATGCTACATTTCCTATGAAGCCAGTTCCAACCATTCGAATCCACACTGGTTTCAGTTTTTCTGACCTATCCCTTCACATGCTACTTGTTTTTATTGTTTAAATGCCTCACATGTGCAGATGAAGAAAGATAATAAAATATTAAGACTTGCTCTTTAATTATATTTATCCCAGGATTATTAGAGCAATGACAAGAAATGACCTCAATCCTGTAATACCTGAGAGAGAAATACATGTTCGTTCCCTTACTGCCTTTCAAAATTTTCTCGTTGAATGAGCTATTCTTGTTTAACATTTGGTTATAAATATAGAAGATATAATAGTTAGGGTGAATACTTATTGCCCACAAGATGGGCCCTGAAAATCTTTGTTTTAACTATATCTGTTAATATAAACTTTTCTTTTTTCCTCCTCGTTTTCTGACAATTGTAGTAAGAGGGATGGCAATACATTCATTTGTTTATTTAACACTTATTTGTTTATTCCATGTCATGTGATAGTTACTCTACTAGTCCTGAGCATAGAATAAGGGTCCAGGTAGATGCTGCACCTGCCTTCATGGAACTTGAACTATAAGAAAAGAAAAAGAAAAGCATACACAAATAAATAAAGGTATTGACAGGGAAGAAAAAGGATTTCTTCTACCCTTCTAGCTTCTAAGGCTGGTCTAAGAATTAAATTGACATAAGAGTAACAGGAGAGTAAAAAAAGTAATTAAAAATTTTTTAAACATTTATTTATTTTTGAGAGACAGAGAGAGAGAAACAGATCATGAGCAGGGGAGGAGCAGAGAGAGATGGACACACAGAATCTGAAGCAGGCTCCAGGCTCTGAGCTGTCAGCACAGAGCCCAATGTGGGGCTTGAACCTACAAACTGTGAGATCATGACCTGAGCCGAAGTTGGGCCCTCAACTGACTGAGCCACCCAGGCGCCCCTAAAAAAGTAATTTTAATTATGTATAGACACACAGGAATTTTACAAAAATATGAGTCTTGAGATACCTGGGTGACTCAGCTGGTTGGGCTTCCGACTCTTAATTTCAGCTCAGAGATAGAGCCCTGTCAGGCTCCATGCTCGGCACGGGGCCTGCTTAAGATTCAATTCAGGCGCCTGAGTGGCTCAGTTGGTTGAGCATCAGACTTCGGCTCAGGTCATGATCTCACGGTTCTTGAGTGTGAGCCCCACGTCAAGGGGCTCTGAGCTGTCAGCTCAGAGCCTGGAGTCTGCTTGGCATTGTGTGTCTCCCTCTCTCTGCCCCTCCCCTGCTCATACTCTCTCTCTCTTTCTCAAAAATAAATAAACATAAAGAAAGATTCTCTCTTTCCCTCTCCCTCTGCTCCTCCCCCTGCTCATGCTCTCTCTCGCTCTCTGTCTTTCTTTCTAGAAAGAAAAAATATGAGACTCAAGAAAATGGCCAGATGATTGAGACTTGTATCCTAACCTGAGCTACAGAAAGAAATAGGGGTTTGGTGCTTGGCTGGGGGGAGCAAATTAGGGAAGGATACGGGAGGAAATATATGGTGAATAAAGTTCGCCTTGTAATGCAGGTAAGAGTCTCTTGGGTGACAAAAAGAATATGTCTCTGGGAGTAGGTATCTTCCTAGTATAAATATGTTTACTAATGAAAATTTCCTTTATAAATGTAAATTTTCTTTACCAAAGATGGAAACACAAACTTCATTTTAGCCAGGTAAGGGAGAGGTAAGGAGCTTTTCCTGTATTTGCTGAACCTGGTTACCTTTAGCTCAAAATAACCCAAAGTGGCATACTTCGGGGTGGTATGTTCTGGACCCTGTCAATACAAATGATCAGAAGTGCTATGAAGAGACAAAGGACTGAGCAAAGGGAGAAGGTCCACTGCAGATGAGGCGATCAGACGAGTCTTGTCAGCGGTTGGTAATGCTTCTGATGACACCGGAGTTGATCTTCTTGTTAGCGAGGGGCTGAAAGGCTGAGCGGTGGTGGGGTTGAAGCAGAGCCAGAGGAGAAATGAGGTTCAAAGTCCCCGAGGCAGACAGGAGCGGCATCTACTTAGGGAGTGGAGAAAAGTGCAATGTGGTCAGAGCATAATGAGCACGGGGGAGTGTGGGGCAGGCGGATGTGGAAGGATCGGCCCAGACTGTTAAGCCGAATCCTCTGATCAACCATTCTCCATTTACGTGCGGTTTTACGAAATAACTCTATGTCATACTTATCAGTTTCATGCAATTTTCCCTCAAAACTGAATACTTAGTTCAATGAAGTTCAGTGAAGCTGGCTGTTGAGGCTTGAGGAGAGTTTATGTCACGGATGTTCAACTCTTTTAGAATGTAAACTGAACTCCCCTGATTCTTAGAAACGGGGGATAGGCACAGAGGCTCAGTGAAGCTGGCTGTTGAGTCTAATAATTAATCTTCCTTCCTTCACTTATTGATTATTTATGTAACATGGGCCAACATTGCCCTTCCCCAAATACCTTTAAATACTCTTCCAGGGACAGGGTCCGTAGTTGAATGGACTGGAACAGTGTCTAATTTTTATCATTTCGTTTCATTTCGCTTCATTTGGTTTGTTCTACTTGTCTAACTTTTAAGGAACGCACACAAAGCAGTAGAACACAGTTTCTGGGAACAGTAATTGAACGCTGCACCTAGAAATTCGGCACTGTGTACATTCCATGGCCGTCCCAAGCCCCAGCGATGCAGAGCCCCTTCTTTATGCACCAGTGCAGTTCTGAAGCGCTCTGTGCCTTCGTGAGTCTTCCTGAAGAGAGAGCACCCGGAGTCTGTGAGACTTCAGTGACTTTTTTGTCTTCCCTGTGCAGAAATGGGCTAAATGTTCTTGTGAATGGCAGGGATTATTTATGACAAAGGTTCTCTCAATGTCAATTTGTCCACAGAGGGAAGTACAGCTCCAAGGGCATGTTCTTCTCTGGATGCCAGACTCGACTCCCATTAGCAGTAACGAGCATTCCGTGGGTGGCTGTTGGCTTTCCTGGGCCGTTTGCAGCATGGAGAGAAGCCTTTGTCATCCATCACACCACCATCAACCCTTGGTCACTCTCTTCCCTCTTCTCTAAATAGCTTTCCAAACAGGAAAGTGGAAACATTCCATTGTTTATCTCTGACCAAAATGTTCTTTTCAATAAGAGTAATGAGGTCTTCTGCAACCAAAGGCAGAGTTTGCTTTCCCTGACACTGGGTGGTAATAAAAGGATTGACCTCATGGGAAGGTCAGTTCTTGACCATTTTGGGGGTGGAATGCAACTTCCGGAAGCAGAGGGACCCTGGCTTCTTTTGACCAACAAAGGACTTAACAAGCGGTAGATGCTCCGTAGTGATTGCCAGGCACTTGCAAAGCTATACACATTCACTGTCAGAGACAATCCTCAGACCAACTGGCCTGATATGTCGAGGGGATATTGTCATTCTTTTGGTCTGTCCAGCTTCAGAAATCCACGCTATGTATGCATGCCCACTTATGAGACCCAGAAGGAAACTAGATCATCATTTCCCCAGCCTCTTCTGCAGCTAAGAGGTGAGTGGGCATAAACGTCTCCTCTGATCATATGCATTCTTGGAAGGCTTGCAGTGAAAATTAGTGACCTGAAGAGATGGGGATCACACAGGAGCTGTTGTTCAGCAGCAGTGGTGGAAGCGAGACTATCCCTGAGCAGTGGAGACAGCAGAACTCCGGGGAGGTTCCAGGGTCAGGGTCAGTGGTGGTGGCAGTGCAGACTACAGTGGGCAGAGTTGAGAAGCAGCAACTGTAATTTCCTCTCTGAACTTGTTCTGTGCCGTAATTCCGGGCATTGTTCTCTTGATTTCTGCACTCAGCCTGGTTTTCTGTGGCTTCAACGTCTTTACCTTATCAATTCCTGTTAAAGAAAAAAAAATACTCAAAAGTCATTGTAAGAAAGGCTTTATTCAAGGAAGGGGGCTATGGCGGAAAGTTTAGGGACCCCTGTGATGGAATTTTGCAGTGAGTGAGAGACATTGGGCTTCACTCCAAAAACAACATGGGCATTTGGGGGATTTATAACCAAGAACCAAGAGTGGGGGGGTCAGAGAATGAAAAATTACTAAGAGGGAATATCAGAGGTAAGAAGGATTCTCAGTTAAACCCACCTAACAGGATTATTGCTGAAGATAGGCCAGAGTGATCAGACATCACTTGGAGGGTGGTGGAGGGCGTGGTGGAGGTGAGGAACCAGTCAGGTAACAATGGTGATCAGGTCATTGAGGATGGGGATTTGGGCTAACTTGACTTAGTAGGGTTCTTACTAAAACTAGATTTTGTAAGGAAGTTCCAAGACGAGCCTAGAAGTTTCAGGAGCCTAACTAATGTTTGGTCAAAAAAAGAATCTTTGTCATTCCTTTGGTTTAAACCCCCAGCACAGTCATTCCCAGCTGGAGGTGGTTTTCTACCTCACCCCCTCCTGGGGACACTTCGTCATCACATTTTGGAGAGGGGGCTGGTATATGGTGGACAGAGGCCAGGAATGCTCCTAAACATTCTCCAGTGCCCAGGACAGCCCCCCTTCATGAAGAATTATCTGGCCCAAAATGTCAATCCTGCATCTGACTTAGTTTCTGTGTTTTATAACTAATAAACTTATTAGTTATCATTAATAGGTGTTAAATTATAGGTGTTAAATAAAATGCTTCTGAATAGATACCAAAGATAGCTTGGAAAAAAAGAAATTCATTTTAGTTCAGATTTTCACAATCTTTTGTTATGAAAACTATTAGTTTTCTCGACAAAAAGCATCATTTGACTTTGGGGTGGCTCTGTAACGTTTCGGTTTGGCTGCAGTTACCTGCATGTTCCCTAGTTCCACTTTCTTGTGCGTTTGTGATTAGGGTTGAAGAGAAGAGACACTCTTGGGTGACACATGGGGGTCTGTGATACGGCCGCCGTTTTGTAGCTCACACATACTGTCACTGGCAGCTGGCTCACCTGCGTGGCACGAGGCAGGAGCGAGGCTGTAAGGTCTCCCCCTTCCCCTGGATCCCCCTTCAGTTTCTCCAGCTCTGAGGTCCGCTGTTCCTGTTTAACTCCGAGGAAGGGCCTCAGCTGCTATACAACGTGCTTGCAGACAGAAACTGACCTGAATTTCAGCCTGACCTACTGGGCTCCGTCTGAGGCTTGTGGGTTCCAGCTTGATCCTGCCTGACCCCACCTTACAGTCATTTCCTCCTCTTCCTGACTGGCGGCCCCGTGGATGTCACGCTCCAACATTCGCCATGAAGACAGCAGCCTTACAGTGACTGCTTACCTGGCTCCCACAATTGTGGAAGGTCAGATCCTTGTAACGAATGTGTACGTACGTATGTGTGTGCGTGTATACACATATGCAGAAGCGGTCTTGTCTGTTATGCCCTGGTGGTTCTGCTTCTCTGCCTGGGTCTTGATACAACCAGCAATATCTCAGATAAAAGTATTGTGATGAGAGAGTCACACATTATTAACTATGGAGATTTTTAGATAAAGGGAAAAAGCACACTTATAATCCCCTTACCTTACAACTGCTTTTTAAGGTGACTACATCACTGTCTTTTCCTTTTCCACAAATACATATTAAAATGAAAATGCAAGTACAAAAAAACCCTGATGCTTCCCTGCATAACAACATCTTTTTGCCCTGACTCCTTCACCTCTGTTATAACTCGGTCCCTGATGTTCTCTGTGTTGGTTTTCTGATCCAGGTGAGGTAGCCTTTGGCATCCCTGCCTTGTTCCAATATTCATCACAGGAATGGGGAAAAGGATTCCTTCCATGGTCTTGTATTATGCTCTGTTAGAGCTACAACATAACTTTCCTTGTGATCTTAATTTATTAGAGACATTTTTGCTCCTTAAATTTTTATTTATTTGGTGTGATAACCTCAGCAGTTTGAGGGGTGGAGTGAGTTGTAAGACCAAAAGAATTTGAAAACTCTACCTTCTCTGTGCTCAAAATTGCCATTTCTCTGCTCTAATGACTCATAATTGTTGTGAGGGCTAATGGGCCTTGATCTTCTCTTTTCTCAGGGTGAAGTTTCTTCTGATGAGGAGGATGACCATATAATTCATGTGCTTTCTGGGACCTTCTTGAGAATGGAAAGGGTGATGAGTGATTATGCATATTACTAATTACATTATTAATTACACATATTAAGTGGGACAGATATCACTTTTCTCATGAGGCTGCTTGGTCTATTATGGAATTGGCCCCTGTCCTCTGCCAAACCTACCATATCTGGGACAGAGACATTTTTACATATTTACAATCATACTATATATACTGATGCACCTGCTTTCTTCCATTTAACATTGTGTTATATTTTCTACATTCTACAGTCCTCTATTTCTCACTTTTTAAATAGTCACATATAATTGCATTGGAGTACTTTTCAAGTCACCCTGCCTCCCCTTAGGCTTTTAAGTTGATTATAGGTGTTTTTTATTTTCATTTATAGTTAAAAGTGAAATAAATATTTTCATGCATACAATGTCTTTCTTTGTTTTAGATATTTTTTTGTGGAATAAATGGTCAGAGATGGGATAATTGGATAAAAGGTTGAATGTGTATTTAGGCTTCTTCCTAATGAATTTATGGATCTGATTATTCCTGGGGGGGAAACGCAGTGAGCTCTATCTTGCCTCTGCCTGCTTCTGTCCGTTCACGGCTCATCGCTCTACTGTATGTGTTCGAGTCCCTCTGAACTTGTTGCAGTTCCATGAATTCGACCTCTGGCTTCATCTCCCTGTTACGTGTTGCCCATGTAACTTCTTCTGTCTGTGGTATTCTTTAACTTCTATTGTGTTCAGGGAAGTCCAGGTCATCCGTCAAAATTAAGCTCCAGTATCACCTCCTCTGTGGAGGCTCCTCTAATCGCTGTCTCCACTCAAACTGTCTCCCTAGCTAAGGAGACACTCCGGTCCAGTAGCACTTCTTACATCCCCATGTGCGGCATCAGACTCCTTTATTTGTTCGTTTTCCTGTTAGGGAACCTTGAGGGCATGCGTTCTGTGTTTTCATCTTTCAGTCCTGTTGTCTTCAGAGGGACTGACTAGGTTAATGATACTCTTTTATTAGCTCTTGCTTTTATGGAATGCTGGTCTAAATAATTCCTTCCCTCCGTATTGATTCCCTCCCCCCACCCCCCACCTCAGTATACTTGCTAAATGAGAACCAAGGCAGGGGCACCTGGTAGCTCAGCCGGTTGAGTGTCAGATTCTTGGTTCCAGTTCAGGTCATGATCTCACGGTTTATAGGATGGAGCCCCACACTGGGGCCGTCAGCACAGAACCTGCTTGGGATTCTCTCTCTCCCGTTCTCTCAGCCCCTCCCTCGCTTGCATGTGCAAGCATTCTCTCTTGTTCTTGCTCAAATAAATAAACATTTAACAAATGAGAAATAAAGCAAAACTGAATTTATCATAATTCTTGTGTTTATAGGGCACAAGCCTAAAGCAATCTTAAAACCTATGAAGTAGCATTTTTATGCTTCCAATGTATTAGTCTTGGCATATCTGATATACTTTGTCATGATAAAGCCTGGCAATTCTAGAAAAAAAATGGCATTTAAAATGCTAAAATCACAGCAAAGTATTCTAAACATCTTTATTAAAAATTTATGTTTTTTTCTTTTGTTGCTTATGCTTTGAATGTCATATTTAACCTAAGATCATAAACATTTAACCTTATATTTTCTTTTAAGAGTTTTCGCTCTTAAATTTAGGCCTTTAATCTATTTTGAGTTAATTTTTATATGTGGTGTGTGGTAGAGGTCCAGTTTCTTTCCTGGGACATGTGTCTGTAGGGTTGTCAGAGCATTGTTTGTTGAAAAGACTGTTCCTTTTTCCATTGAATGTTTTGGTGTCCCTGTCAAAAAAATCTGTTGACTTACAGATTCCTGGTCTCTTATTCTTTTCCCTTCATCTATATGTCTGTTCTGATACCAGTAACACACTGTTTTGACTACTAGAGCTTTGAAGTAAATTTTGAAACTGGGAAATTTGAGTCTCTCAACTTTGCTTCTTTTCTCAAGTTTTTTTTGACTCTTCAAGGTCCGTCACATTACCATATGAATTTTAGAGTCAACTTGTTAATTTCTGCAAAAAGACAGTTGGAATTTCAGTAGGAATCCCATTGACTCTTTTGATTCTTTTGATGATATTAATATCTTAGCCCAAGTCTTCCAATCCATGAATACAGAAGGTCTTTCCATTTATTTAGGTGTTTTTAAATGACGTTCAACAATATTTTGGAGTGAGTTTCCAAGGTATATGTTTTACACCTCCTTGGTTACATTTAGGCCTAAGTATTTTATTGATTTTGATGCTAGAATTATTTCTTAATTTAATTTTTGGATTGCTCATTTTCTAGTGTGTAGAAATAAAATGAGTTTTGTATGCTGACATATCTTGCAACTTTCCTGAACTGGTTTATCATTAACTAATAGTTTCTTTGTGGAATCTTTGAGTTTTCTGTATATGACATCATGTCGTCTAGAGATAGTTTTACTTCCTTTCCAACTAGGTTGATCTTTCACTCTCTCCTTCCTTCCTTCCTTCCTTCCTCCCTTCCACAATTTTCTTGGCTCAAAGTTCCAGTAAAATGCTTAATAGAAATGGGGAAAGTGGACATCCTTATTTTTTTCTGATTTTAGGTGTAAGGTTTCTAATGTTAAGTATGATAGCTGTGAATTTTTCATAGATGCCCTTTGTTAGGTTGATGAAGTTCCCTTCTAGTCCTAGGTTGAGGTTAATCAATTTTGTTGATTTTGTGAAAAAATTAAAATCTGGTTTTATTGATTCTCTATTTCGTTTATCTCTAGTCTTTATTATTTCCTTCCTTCTACTTTCATTGTCTTTACTTTGCTATTTTTTTTAGTTCCTTAAGGTAGAGTGTTAGATTATTGATTTTAGATCTTTTTTTAAAAAATATAGTCATTTATAGCTATAAATTTCCTTTTGAGCACTGCTTTCACTGTACCACATAGGTTTGGTATGTTGTGTTTTTATTTTCTGACATCTGAAAGTGTTTTCTTATTTACCTTTCATTTTAACTTTGAATCTATAGTGGCTCAATAATGTGTTGTTTAATTTCTACATATGTGTTAATTTTCCAGATTTCCTTCTGTTTTTAATTTCTGATTTT
Source organism: Suricata suricatta (assembly GCF_006229205.1). Classification (NCBI taxonomy): domain Eukaryota; kingdom Metazoa; phylum Chordata; class Mammalia; order Carnivora; family Herpestidae; genus Suricata; species Suricata suricatta. The sequence goes on from NC_043714.1 coordinate 60,341,857, forward strand.
ATTCCACTGTCAATGAAAAGATAGTTCATATTATTTCAGTCTTTTAAAGTTTATTGAGACTTAGAATTCTGGGTGGCTCAGTCAGTTGGGTGAGCATCTGATTCCTGATTTAGGCTCAGTTCATAATCCCAGGGTTCGGTGATTGAGTCCTGCATTGGGCTCCACACTCAGCATGAAGATTTTCTCTCTCTGCCCCGCTCCCCAGCTTGTGTTCTCTCTCTCTGTCTCAAATTAAAAAAAAAAAAATTAAAGTTCATTGAGACTTGTTTTGTAGCCTAACATACAGTCTATCCTCTGCACTATGTATGTGCTCCATGTGTAATGAAAAGAATAAATGGATTAAGAAAGAATTGGTTATTGGCTGGTTATAAGCCAGCCTTATTCAATCTGGAAAGGATTACAAAACTTCATGAATACCAGAAGGTAAGAATCATTTGTTGAAGCCTGACAACTAGTCTTCTCTCTGGTTTCTAGTGACTCGTAACCCTTACTCATGCAAAATATACTCACCTCTTCTTTTTTGGGGGTCTCAAAAAGTCTCATCCTATTATAGCATCAGCGCAGTTGAGAACTTATCATTTATATGGTCCAGGTGTTAATGTGGCTTTTAGGGTGTTCCTTAAGAGCATCTCTTTGAATACAGTTCCTCTTAAGCTAAGGATCTGTGAAGTGAAACATTCAATGATGGGACTCCCATAGTTTAGCTGCTATAAATGCTTCTGTACCAAGCAAGGAGTAATTAATAGGAGGCATGAAGAAGTCATAAATTCACAGCAATTCTGAAATTCCCCCAGACACGAGGTGGTACTTCCTCGAATAGAACTCAATACTTGAGAATAATTCTTCATGACTCTTGGCGCCACTTTCCAGGCCCTTGTTTTCCACCCTCTGAATTACCCTTCTTTTGTTCATGAGAAGTAGCCATGTTTCTAGGTTTGTAGTGTCCTCAAGGTTTCTAAAGACCTCTTTCCATATTTTCTGTGTCTGTTCCTTTTAGTCCAAACAGGCGCTATTTCTGCCAATTCGTTTTTCTTAAAAACTCTGGGAATCTCCTGGGAGTCTTATTAGGGTTCAGTTCATTGGACAGAAGCCACATCTACAGATATCTTTGAACATCTTCTTTCCTTTAGGCTCTTCTTGGCACTGCTGTGGGACAGCATTCTTAAATACCTTTGAGGCCCTAGTGTTTTATTAAATGGGGATGCCTTAGATCTTTCCGAGCTCTTCATTAATTTAAAAGAGGGATGCTCAAAAAAGCAGCATCTTAGAGTACAGTCAGGGGCTAGGGGTCAAGGAAGGTAAAGCATCCTTAGAATAAATCACAATTATGGTGTCTCAGGTTTCTACCACACACGTCTTGTGAGGTTTAATTAGTCCTCTTGCCAAAACAGAGAGCTTCCTCAAGTGGAAAAGAGAAATGTCCTCCTCGTTATAACCCACCTATCTCTGTTGAGTGTTGTGACTCACATGTCCAGGCATAGCTGAAAGTCTGTTAAAATTATAAAAATGAATCATGCATGATATATTTGTTTTATTATCTAAATTTTGCACACATAAATATGCCTCCCAAGATTTCTTGTTTATTAAGTATCACAAGAAAATGGAAGAGAAACAAGAACTTCAGAAAAAGAAAATAATTTTGCCGAATTATTTCAAGGCTTTGGCAAGTGAATTTGAATTAGTAAGTGAATCTATTTTAGTATAAATTTTATTCACAGAAAAATTTGTTTCTCCTTGCCCAACTAAATAAGTATTGAACATTCATTTGAAATAACACCAAATTACTGGCTACTCAGAGTGTCTGCATGTCTAACATGGATATAAACCTAACAAGAAGGCAGTAAAATGATGGAACATGGTATCATGGACTTGGTCCTATACATTGTATGAGTTGTTGATACTTAGAAACAAAGATACTACTCAAGACTTGGCCTTAGAAAACAACTTGCTATGGACTGATTGTGTCCACCCGTAATGTATATATTGAAATCCTGACCTCCAATATGATGGCATTAGGAGGTGGTGATGTTAGGAGATAATCTCATTATGAGGACGGAGCCCTCCTGAATGGGATGAATCCCTGACAAGAAGACACATGAGAGCCTGTACCCCCTTCTCCTGCTCTCCGCTGTGTGAGGACACAGTGGGAAGATGTCTGTCTGCCAACCAAGAGGACTGTCTTCGCCAAACACTGGATCTGCTGACACCTTGACCTTCTAGAACTGTGAGAAATAAAATGTACTTTAAGCCACCCACTCTTCTCTTATAGCAACATGGGTTGACCATAAGACACTGTTTTCATCTTCATGCAAATACATGAAAGGATCTTACTGTTGTTTTTTCCAAGAAGAATAGAGCAGAAGGTTTCAAATAAAATGACTCACCCACTTGTTTTGTCTTTTTATTAAAGCAATTTAAGAAGAGTTATAGGTCCCTGGCATGTGATTTTCCTAACCAATTATGAATTTTACCTTTGATAGAGAAATGAACTTATATATTCATGTATTCAAAAATGAATTGAGAATCTACTATATGCCAGGCGTGGTGTTAACTTCTGAGTGTACACGGATGAATAAGAACCAGTCTCAGCCCTTTAGAGAACAGAGAATGCAGTGTGGGAGACTATGAAATATAATACAAAATTTGCTACTAGGGAAGATGAGTGCTGGGGCACGAGAAGTCATGAATTCAGTGCCACCTTCAAATAAATGCTCAATACAGAAAAGTGCCAGGGGAAATTTGTCACCAGTTCATGCCCCATAACCACTGGTATCTCCAAAAGTTCATTTTGTATGCATTCAGTTACTTTACAGACCATGTTGAATAAAATGTTGGATAACCGCACAGCAGACTAATAGCTTTTTGCTTATTTTGAGATAAGCCCTGTGTAATTCTCAGATATCTCTTAATGGTTTGGTTATTTAACAAAAGGTTCTTGCTTGTTAATGCTTCACAACATTTTGAAGTCATAGTAGGAACTAGTTTTTCATGCTCAGTCATAATGGGCTCATTTTCTTCATATTCCTAGGAAGGACGATAAGACATATTTGGTCGCAACAAGTGAAATAGTAGCTAAGTTAAATGGACCCTCATTCTTTTTTTTAAAGTTTATTTATTTTGAGAGAGACAGAGAGAACATGAGTGGGGGAGGGGCAGTAAGAGCTAGGAGAGAAGGAGAGAATTTCAACAGACTCCATACTCTGAGCACAGAGCCCAACGTGGGGCTGGATCTCACTAACCACAAGATCAGGACCTGAGGCAAAACCAAGGTGCCCAAATGGACCCTCATTCTAAAGCAGACCACTGTCTGCCTTAGTTTGTGATCAAGTTATTCCAAGTAGGTTATAATGATTAACTCAATAGGTGATCAGTAAAGTGTGTAAAGGAATGAATCATTTACTATGGGCCAATTTCCAAAGCCAATTCTCCGATTCTGTTACTTACATCCCCAGGACTGCAGCTGCACATTATTCTACATGCCATTCAGTTTGGTTTCCATTTTCAAGGACAACGTGCTTGTTTGTGGTTCACCCTGCGTTGGGACACAGAGACTTCTGAAGGTAGGTATTTTCTTAAAATGATGCATCTCTACGTTCTGTGGAGTCTAGTCTTAACTATTAGGCAACACAGTGTGAAGATAAACTTTCCATCTAAATTACCAGGTGCTGGAGTAAGCAGAAGACCTTGTCTCCCGAGTGACATGCAGATGCTTGTACTTGTGGTTTATTTTTTATCTAACATTTTGCTCCTCATATTCTCTGTGCCCTAGTTTACTCACAGTTTATTAATTTTTTAATGTTTTTTTTTTGAGAGAGAGAGACAAAGAGACAGAGTGTGAGCAGAGGAAGGGCAGAGAGAGAGGGAGACACAGAATCTGAAGCAGGCTTCAGGCTCTGAGCTGTCAGCACAGAGCCCAGCTTGGGGCTCGAACTCACAGACTATGAGATCATGACCTGAGCTGAAGTCAGATGCTTAATGAATTGAGCCACCCAAGCGTCCCAACTCACAGTTTATGATAGTCAGGAAGCCATCTCAAATCCTTCTAACCCCACTCATCGCTAACTTCTTTATCACCCACAGTCTATAAGTGCCTGTTGATCACCTTGTTGTAGAAGCTCTGAGCAACAGATCTTTTTGCATTTTGAGATAACAGTTTAAACATTCTTCTGCTTATAGCTTAAAATAAAATAAATGCAAAAGTCATACTAGCCTGTCAATTGAATCCATTATGAGTTTGGAGAAAAGTACTGGTACTTAAATCAAGTTGGACACCTTGCCATTGTCCAACGACGTAGACGGAGATGGAGATGTAGGTTTGGCTACCATGTTGAGAAAGCAGTAGCTAGAATGGCCTGGTGGGGTCTGCAAGCCTCTACCTTGAACAACCAACAAAACTGTCAATTCTACTGTGTCCTAGTGCCAGTAAAGGAGGCATCTTGCCAACTGAAGACATGATTGTTACTTTAATTCTACTATGTCCTTCATAGAGAACATTGTTCTGGCCCAAGGTGCCTGAAGGGAAACTCCAGATTTATGTCTAAAACAAGCAGCATTCTTCCCAAGAGCAAAAACTTTGGAAACAGAATGATTCAGGCTTGAATCCTACTTCTACATTTTGAGCAATTGATGTAACTTTCCTGAGTTCAGTTTGCTCATCTTCCTGTGCAAATAATAATACCTTATAAGTAAATAGCTCATTAACTAATGTTATCTTTCCCCATCCCTGCTTTGGTCAAAGATTGGCTCACTCAACACTGATTCTCAAATACTTCTCTTTTGCTTTCCTCTGGTATAGAGACACGAGAGCTAAGTATTCAATTTTCCTAGCCACAATCTAGCCAAGCAATGATAATGTGACACGATTCTGACCAATTATTGTAAGTTTAAGTTTGAGGAAAGGGCTTCTGCTAGATAGAAGGCCTCTGGCTCTCCTGCCTTCTTCCTGCTTGGATGTAGGTGTGATGGCCGGAGGTGCAGTAGATCTGTCACCATGAGGATGAAAATCATGTGATGCGGATGGTGCGAGAAGAGGATAGAAAAAGCCTGGTCCTTGACAACATTTGGCAGGCAAAATTTTCATTTAGAAAGATTTTTGTCATTCTTCATGAGAAATTAGTTTTCTTTCTATTAACATACCACTAAACCATTTCTTATGAACTAATAATCTGGTTTTGCTATGCTTATGCTCAAGAGAATGTGCCCATTTACTACCATGAGTTACATTTTAGGGTGATTGAATGCTGGAAATATCCTGTGGTTCGACCTTAAATATCTGACCGAGTCAATACTCAGACCAAGCTTCTCTGATTCCGAGGCCCGTGTTAATAATCCCTGCACTTACATGCTGCTCCAATGCCAGATACTCAGCAAAATCTTAAGGAAAAAAAAAGTTGCTGATTGACCAATGAATTATACAGATTCTGATTTTACCTTGAAAAGTCTCCTCTTTCAACACAATCTCATACTGACCCTGAAACCAAAGTTTTCCATTAGTCAGTTCTTGTCTCTGTAGAAGCAAGAGCTGAGCTGTGAGGCAGCTGAAATAAATTTTATGTGGTGTTGGCCTTGAATGCACTGATGAAAGGCAAGTGCTCAAGTTCCTCGGCCGGGCCCCATGGGATGCACACTTGTGGCCTCAGAGGCATGGCACGGGGGAACCACTCAGAGAAAACTGCCAAGTGTACACGCAGCAGGAATGAGCCTCTGCCTCAGATGGCCCTGCTTGGCTCTGTAATCATAGCCCTTTTAAGGGATCAGAGCAGAGACAGCAAATTCCACGTTAATCCACTTTTTAAGAACAGAAGAGATGTTGTTTGGTATTAGCCAATAAGCTGTAATGACTGAAAAATGGGTCACAGACACTGCCTTTTGCCCAGATGGAGCGCCAAAAACATACTGGGCATTGTGTCCAGAACGGGATTAGACGAGTCCAGGTCCAGATAGCTCACAAACCTGATTGTGTATGGCTTAATAAAGCCCCGCGTTCACTGGCAGCAGAATCTAGATGTCCTTCCACTTGTCCAAATCTTGAAGTATTTGTTTAAAACATAAAAGGCTTGGGACAGCTATATAGTTCCTCTTAAAAGCTCTGTTGCCTGTTTCTAATAAATGAATGAAAAATGCCTCAATTAGGCATTAATGATTTTTTAAAATCAATCAAATCAAATTATTTATTTTAAAGCAATCTCTGTACTCAGCATGGGGTTTAAAATCACAATCCCAAGGTCAAGAGTCACATGCTCTCCTGGCTGAGTCAGCTGGATGCCCCAATAGTACTTTACATTTTAATCAGGAAAGGAGTATATGTTCATGGCTAAATTTTCATATAGTATTGAAGGGTAGAAAGAAAACAAAAATCTTCTGATCCCCTAGTCCAACTCCTTAGAGATTATCACTGTTAACATTTTCTTGAGTTCTTATACAGAAATCTTGTATGAATGACCAACATACTGTTATAGGTTGAACTGTATCCTCTGATAAAACATATCTTGAAATTCCAATTCCCCCCGTGCCTTGGAATGTGACCTTATTTTGGAAAATCAATCTTTACAGAGCAACTCAAGTTAAAATGAAGTCATTAAAGTGGGTCCTCATCCAATATGACTGGTGTCCTTATGAAAAGGGGAAATTGGGAGAAGCCAGGGTGGCTCAGTCAGTTGAGGGTCTGACTCTTGATTTCAGCTCAGGTTGTGATCCCAGGGTCGTGGGATCGAGCACTGCATCAGGCTCTGTGCTGAAAGTGGAGCCTGCTTGGGATTCTTTCTCTCTCTCTCTCTCTCTAAAAAAAGGGAGGGGGACTGGGGAATTGGAACCAGAAACAGACACACACATAGGGAGAAGACCATGTGAAGATGAAGGCAGAGATTGGGGTGCTGCTTCAACAGGAGATTGCCATCGAACCACCGGATTGGGGAGGGATGTGGAACAGGTGTGCCCACACAACCCTCGCCAGGAACCAGCCCTGCTGTCACCTCGATTTTTGATTTCTGGCCCTTGGAGCTGTGAGACAGTACCTTTCTGTCCTGTAAGTCTCCCAGGTTGAAGTTATGTGGTCAGAGCAGCCCCAGCAAATGGATACACATGTGGAACCTGTGACTGATAGACACAGAGGTGCATCTATATTGTCTTACTTACCATTTCATTTCTTTGTGAATCACAACTCATTCTGGTCCTTCTTTGCCTTTGTCTGGTTTCAGTAACTCCAAGCCTGATTTTTCCCCAGTTTATTAACAGTTGGGATTTCAACAATGCTGTTAGCCTTATAAATCCTCCCCCACACATGATTGTATGGATCTCTGGCCCTGACTATATAGCCACTCTTTTGTCATTTTTCATAAACTGCTGGATGTCCAATAAATGCCAAGCACTGTGTGATGTTTTGGGGGGTGCAGAGATTAACAAAATAAGGAGATGATGTGTATCCCTCTGCTTGGAGCTAAAGAGTTACGTGGAAAAAGCAAACTCAGTATGAAATATTATATTCATAATCCAAGTACCTGATGCCTGCTCTCCTTAAGGTGACATAGCTCTCCTTAAAGTGACATACTAGATCAAAAAGAGTAAGAAAATATAAATTTCAACCCATGAGAGCTAGGTGAAACTGTCCATAAAGATCTTCTAATTCTATTTCCTCTAATTTGTATGCAGCAAGCAACCTTTTGCATTTTCATGGAGTTTCTCCATCGAAACTTTCCCATTGGCCATGGTACCAGGTGATACATTTGTCACTGTGTCCCCCATGCTAGGTCTAGCACCTGGCTCACTCTGTGTACTCATTAAGTATTTGTTGACTTGACTATTATACATAGTCAATAAATAATGTGTGCCTACTGTGAGTCAGAAATTGGGCTAAGCACTTTTGCATGTTAAAAGTTAAGATTTCTCATAATAACTTAGCAAGCTGACACTCTGATGAATTAACCACTGATTTATGGAACAGATTAAATGAGTTAAAACCCTGGGAACCTCATCAGCTCTTTAGTCCAGGTACATGGATTTCCTAATTAGTCAACCCAAGGCCTAGACACTTCTCTAAGTCTTCATGCACTGTGAAAAGCAAGTTTACCGCATTCACTAATTCTCTCATCATTTATTAATTCAGTCGGCTATTCATTCACTTGTTTCCTCACAGTTCACTTCACTTGATTTTTCTTTCATGCTTTTATCAGAAAGCGACCCCTTTAACCTACAATGTGTCAGGAAACCAGGAACGAGGCTCGAGATTAAGTGAGGATTCAAAAATATTAAGACGGTCTTGTCCTGCAAGCGCTAATATTCTCTTTAAAGTGACTGCTGAGAGTTACACTCTTTGACTATTTTGAAGGTAGCATACACTGCTCAGGGCCTCTCGCTCCCCACCAAGCTGGTTTCCAGGCCAAGAGAAGCCAACGCCGGAGTCTGGATGCCCCAGCCTACTCGTATCCTTCCCTCTCTCCAATCCAAATTCCAGGTGTTGGCATCCAAGATTCACAGCAATGGAACAGATTCTGGAACTCATTCAATTGCAAAGAATTTTAATGAGGAATTCAGGTCAGGAAGTTAATTTTTTTTTCAACCCTGAGAGGGAAACTGTTTGGGCAGCTATTTTGAGACAAACTCTATCATCCTCTGTTGTGCTGCTGTGTTTTCAGCAGAATTTAAGACTGCATGTCTCCTTTTATAATTACCAAGATTTCAGATAACATGCACTTCTCTGCTACACAATTTGTGCAGTGAGTGTGTGGCTGCCCCACCTCTTGAAGAGACATTGGAGCCAGCTACACTCCTGTATTCGATGCAGTTTTATAGGAAACCTTAGGTAAGAGAACCTCTGTACAGCCGCTGTCATGGACACAATCCATGTATCTTAGTTAACTTCAGGGTTTTCAAGATTGAGGTGAAGTCCAATGGAGCTCGTAAAAACCTTAATCAGTTGGCAAGACATTGGTGATTTAAAATCATACCTTACTCCCACATTTAACTAACATTTATTGTTTATTACACTGGACTAGACCCAGACGCTAGCGTGATTAATTTTCAAACCAATACACTGAGATAATAATGTATTGAATAATCCCATCTTTATAAATGAGAAAATACAAGTTCAAATAGTTCAAGGAACTGTCCCAAGTTCAGACAGCTATTGCATATTGGAACCAAGCCTAAATATCAAACATATTTCCATTATGTCAAACATTATTTCCATAATGTTCTTTCAAGTTCCTTGCTTCAGTTTTCAGTCTCCTACATTTCCCCTCCTCTCTGCATCCCTCCTTTCTTTCTTTATTTCTCCCTTTCTCTCAATTATCTGTCTCTATTCTTTCTTTTTTGAGTGTTTACTATATGTCAATGTCTTGGCACCTGGAGATGCAGAGATAAAGGGGCAGCCTCTGTAGGAGCAGAGAGGGTTGGAAGATGAGACACTAAGATGCAGGTTATATGAGTCTGGCACCTACCAGAAAGAAATTTGGGGACAAGAAATAAATATTCTTAGTTGAAACCACTCACAAGTTTGAGGCCACCTAAAAAGTCTACCTAGAGTCAGAAGAGGGCCAAAGGCAAAGGACTTGGGAAACACTGGCCTTCAAGAGGGTTTATGAAAACTGGGAAGCTTTTGACCGATTCAGAGGGGAAATGTCCTCACATACAAGCAGCAAGCTGGAAGTTGCTTGTGTCACTGAAAGTGACATGAAATTCAGCAAGGTTCAATCATCTGGCTGAACCCCCATGATGGGAATCATACATAAATGTCATCATTAGGAGGAATATTGTTTCCTATTCATGTTTCCACATGGAGGGACATCAATTAGTGTCTTTTTTTTCCTGTCGCTTAGACACTCCACTTGAGGATGGAGGGTGACATTTTATTGGTGGTTATGGAAGAAAAACTGGGCATTGCATAGCTTTCTTGTCTTTGGGAACTGCTTTCCCCAAAAAAACCCCACAAAGTCTTATCTCTTTTGGGCCATGATGTAATCTTAGCAGCAAAGGCCCTGTCCGAGAGCTGCCTGTGATGGGGTCTGTGTAATTCTGGGGTTTAGTGTAAGGAAATTCTGTGTAGCTGCGTACCTAACATTTCTGCACCAGCCTTATCAGTATTAAATCTAGCATTTCCTCCCTTCATTTACCTGATTTCCTCTGACTTCCAGTGGATTCTCACCTTAGATTGGAAAGAAGGGTGGTACTATTTGGGACCCCTCCAACTTCAACAATCATAAAACACCCCTTCTTATTAAGAAGCAGCAAAGACCTTTAAAAAATATAGACAAATAATGAAAATGAACAACAGCTCATTTATGTCTTTGGTGGAAAGTAAAAACAAGGGGCACCTACATACAGTCTGGGGAGCCGTGTCTGGTGGTGACAGAAGCTGAAGCTCCCTCCTTCTAACCTTCAAAGTTGGTGCTCCTCAGTGGAAGCTTGTGCACTATATGAGAGCTAGGGCTTGAAGGAGCGGGCTGGCAAGAGTCCTCCCAATTTAAAAATTAATAACTTATTTAGCACTTTTTAGATGTTCTAAGAGTTGGTTCTAGGGGTTTTCCATATGTTCATTTATACAGTCTTCATGAAACATCTCCTCTTACAGATGAGGAAACGGAGGCCAGGGGAGATGAAGGACTCAGCCCGAGTCACAGGGTCCAAGGAGCAGCACGAGCGGGTCCCAGCCTTAGTCCATCAGTCCCTTGTGTTTCTGCTGTTAACCACATCTCCTCATACACTGACTTCCTCTACGTCACCGTTTCCTTGGGGCAGGACACCATAGCAACACCTCTCCTAAATAAATGCTGTGAAACGTGAACTTGAGCTGTCAAATAGCCGCTGTTTTAGACTCTCAGTCACGTGGTGCTGTAAAATGTGTGGCACTAAGAGGGGCACAGGGCGTCTTGATCATGAGAGAGGCAAAGAGGAGCGTCCCCTCTGTGCCAAGTGCTGGGCCAGGGTCTTTATGTGTTAGTGTGGTTTTCCCATGGATGATACAGACTCATCCAGTTGTAGGAGACAGACTTGAGCACGAGAAGAAGGGTCTCTTTCTTTAGCTTCAGGTACCTCCAGGACTTAAGAAGTCATGGAAGAGAATGGCTGTGTCACAGCATGCTCTTGAGCTCTGACTTGGCCATGCTAGATTGGAGTTGAGCTTTGGGAGAATGGCCAACAGTGTGTGTCCGCAGAAGCAGCTGGTGACATGGGAGCTGATGTAAGAGGTAGGATAGGAAGATAAAGCTTCCTTAGCAGCATACACCTCCAGAAGAGAGGGACCTCTTGGCCTCACTGAGGTTATATTTGTGCCCATGGCACATGCCTGCTGACCACAGCAGCTGCCTTGAGCTGGGACCCTCCCCTACCCATCGGTCTGGTGGTCAGAGGCATGTGGCAACACAGTGGGATGCTTTGGTAGTGAATTTGCCAAGGAGGCCAGATGGAACTCACCCGGAAACTGTGACAGCTGCAGCCACACTGAAATTATCCAGCCCTCTGTAAGACCGAACAGTTCTTCTCTTTGCAAAACCAGAGCTAAATATTTTGACTGGGAGAGGCCCACAGAGGAATGGGGACCTGGAAGAAACTTAAAATGACAAGGCAAAAGTTGAAACTAGACAGGCTAATTTAATTTACATATTCAAATACAGTAAAACCTTGGTTTGCGGACCACAGTTCATCTCAGAAACATGCTTGTAATCCAAAGCACTCATATGTCAAAGCTAATTTCAAGAACCACAGGCTCAGTTGTGATCATGACATTCAGTGTCACGTACTACTCGGATTGCAAGGCATCGCTCTTTTATCAAGTTAAAATATATTAGAAATGTTTGCTCGCCTTGTGGAACCCTTACAGAAGAAGTTACTCACAGTCCAAGGTTTTATTGTAGTTGGTTTGAAGTTATTTTGTACCCCAAATGGATGAAGAAGGAAGTGAACTCCTATGATTGCGTTTAATCCTCGTAATATTTATTGGGGCACAAATATGTGGATGAAGAAATCGAAGCTGAAAAAGATTAAATGATTTGCCCAAGGTCACATAGGAGGCAGGAATAAATAAACACCTCTTCTAAATAAACTAAAAAAAAACTGTGTTTTTATAACAAGATTTGGCATTTCAAGACCAAAGCATGCACGTGCTAGTTCAGAGTACAGGGGCCCATTTTGCCAGCATGAGGCATCCTCCCCTCTGGCTTATCTGATAACCAGAAGGAGCATGTAGGTTGGCAAGGAGAGCCTATTCCTACTGTGTTTTGTAACAGGCAGTATTAGGACAGAGAAGAATGACCTTTAAAACGAGGAATGGGATGGGCCCAATGCCTAGGAGCCATTCCTTTATCCTTATCCCTATTTTAGATGCTTAGCCAAAGTTTAGTTAGGCTATCACAATAAAGGATCACATGCATAAAGGCAGTAGCTTGCAGACACACAGGCTAAGTGTGTTCAGAGAGTATCTCCAAGTTGTTCCAGGGGCCACCAAAAGCAATGGAATTATACTAGGCATAGTTTCTGAACTTGAGATTGTGACAGTTCTATAGTCAGTAACTCTTTTTAAATTTATTTTTGAGGGAGAGACTGAGAGAGTGCACAAAGGCAATGTAAGCGCAGAGAGAGAAGGAGACAGAGAATCCCGAGAAGGTTCTGCACTGCCAGTACAGAGCCCACGGTGGGGCTTGAACTCATGAACCCTGAGATCATGATCAGAGCTGAAATCAAGAGTTGGATGTTTAACCAACTGAGCCACCCAGGTGCCCCTAACCACTCACCAACTCAAATGCCTACAGGAGTCAGGCATGTAAGTGAATGAGTGAAGCTAGTTGACAGTAGGCAGATTCTGTGGCTGTGCTGAACTAGAGCGCTCAAGGGCCTTTTAAAGGGGTCAGTCACAGGGTACCTGGGGTGGCTCAGTCAGTTGAGTGTCTCACTCTTGATTTTGGCACAGGTTGTGATCCCAGGGTGGTGGAATTGAGCCCCGCATAGGGCCTGCTTAAGAATCTCTTTCTCTCTCCCTCTGCCCCTCCCCTACTCACATGTACACATGCTCACTGTCTCTCAAAAATAGATAGATAGATAGATAGATAGATAGATAGATAGATAGATAAATAGATAGATAGATAGATAGATAGATAGATAGATAGATAGATAGATAGATAAAGGGCTCAATCACTACTCAGTATCTATGGCCACTGTTTACTGATTTTTTAAAGGAAACCAGAAATATGTATTTTCACATGAAATCTTCTTATTCAAAAATGTTGGTTAGACATTAACTTAAAAAAAAAAAAGACAAAAAACACCTCCAGGAACCAGTATTGTGCCAATTAAGCCAAACATGTGTGGCTGGTTCCAGTCTCTTTGTTGCAATCACCACCTTGCACAGAGATATAGCATGTCACCCATGGCACGGTGCTACCTAAGCTGATGGTGGAGGCATGTCGCTGGAGATGTCAGCCCTTCGTAGGTCATCCCTGGAAACGTGAGGCCTCCAGGAAGCTTCCTCTCCAACAGGGATGCCAGCTGTGTACTTGGAGGGGACTGTTCAGCTCAACCAGGTCCTTGTTCCTGGGGAATTGGAACAGAAGATACAAAATGCACTAAGTCATAATAATAGGAGAAGAAGCAGAGCCCAAGACTTGCTAAGAAGCTTTAATGGAGGCTCCTGGGTGGCTCATTTGGTTAAGTGTCTGACTCTTGATTTCAGCTCAGAATCATGATCTCATGAGTTCCAGCCCCATGCTGGGCTCTGTGCTGACAGTGCAGAGCCTGCTTGGGATTCTCTCTCTCCCTCTGTCCCCCTAACTTTGCTGGTGCACTCTTTCCCAAAATAAATACATAAACTTAAAAAAAAAGAAAGAAAGAAACCTTAATGGCAGAGCATCAGACTGAATGGCTGCTGCCGGCAAGTCTGGTCACATGACATCTGCTTGTGCAATGGCTCGCTGGAGCTGGAGTTTTCTGAATGAACGTCAGGGTTTTCTTACTGTCCCATTTTATCTTCACAGTAAAACCCACTGACTAAAGTAAACCTAAGTTTGTCTGGGAATCCTGTTATTTCAGAGATGCTGGTCAAGGCAGGGATCTAGTCTGCTATAGGCATTTGTTTATAATAGACCTCACCTTCCTTATACTGGTCAACTTGGCCACCGTGTGACTCTGCACCTCCTGCTGACTGGATAATAGGGGACACCTAGGCCAAGTTGAGCCAGACATTTTCCCTACCTTATGAGTTTGAAATCATGTAAATTCACCTGCAATGAATAATGCTTAGAGAGATGGTGTGTGCTCAGAACTGAGGCTCTTCCTGTGAGATGGCCATTTCCAGAAAAAACCGGTAACATTATTTGGAAGACTTAACTAGAAGTGACTTCTGCTTCTATGTCTAGCCATATCACTCACCAATCTCCCCCATACTCCTTGCCTTCCAGGCATTTTGGTTTTCTCTTTGAGGCAGTGATCAGTATTGCTTCAGGGCCTTTGAATGTGCTATTCTTGCTTTTATACAACTTTTCAGATCTCAGCTCAAATTTCACTTCTTCAGGGAGATGTCTTCTTATGCTTTTAATTAGTTCAGAGCCCTGCCATTCTTTCCTACCCAGTCATTGTACACTCTTGTGGCACTACACATTTTCTGTTCCTTCATGACAATTCACTAGGGCCCTTCATTATGACTTTTCTTCCTGCAGCCTTGCCTTGTCACAAAAGTGCTTGAAAGCCCTGCTCTGGGGTCACATTTATTGAGTTCATTTCCTGGCTCTCCTGTTTAGTAAGTATGTGAATTTGAGCACATCTCAGTTCGATCACCTATGACATGAGGGTAGTAATAGTGAGCAGAAGCCCTCTTCCATTCCCACTTAATGCAGCTGTTGAGTTTGAGTGTCTTCTCAACTTCTTGTGTGCCCTCAATTTATACTTGCAAAAGACTTATGCTTTTTGCAAATAGCAATTAAATCCCAACCTCCACCCCCCAGAATTTCTTTCTTTTATTTAGGTAACAGAAAGGAGAGGCAGAGCTCAGTGTCTCAAGAAAATGATGGTCCATCAGAAGGAGAAGCAGAGTCTTTCCTTGATTTTTGTATTTCAGAACTATTGGCATTCAGAGGGAATCTGAGAGTGTGTGTGTGTGAACAGGCTATCCCAGATATTTTGGGGAGAAGACAAATAAGGAAAGATATACAAGTAGTTCTCCTGAGTTTCTTGTAGTTCTGTGTGGCACAGGTTTAAAGAATGACCCCTAATGCTTAGGAAGTTAGCCAGGAGAAAGCCTGTGGCCTAGGATGGAGATGACATATCCCAAAGGCAGTGAATCAGTGCTTGGAGACCAGGAGAGACCTAAGCAGAGAGAGAGTTTAACAGAGGCCTGTGAGGTTAACAGCCCAGACCTGATGTCCTCACCCCAGCAATGCCAGACAACCCATAAAACTGCCCCAAAGTAGAGGTAACCCCTTTCAAAGGAGAGGGACCCCTTAGTGCTTAAGATTAAACCTCCAGTAATATGGAGACTGGAAATAGAAATAAAGAAATTAAAACAAACGTATTTCCCACACATAGGTGCTTAGAGACTAACATTCTTAAATATTTTCTAAAGAAAATATACAGTGAGGTGGTTTTGGCATTACTTGATGAGGAACATGTGCTTTTCACTGTAGTTCACAATAGCAGCCTCACAGGTAACCAGACTATAGAACAACTTGAGCTCAGGCACTCCTCCCTTGATGACCTCGTCAGCAATGGCGAGGGTGATGGGTGAGACTGTACCTTATTAACAGTAATGACAAGTCTGGCAAAGAAAGCCACTTGGGACCACTTTCCCAGAGAGTGACTGGGTTTGTGGCAGGCACTTAAGGATTTATGAACTCCTTCTAGGTAGGGTAGCCTTGGACCATGAAGTTTTGAGGAGAGAGGCAGGACATTTAAGTAGATTAAGTTGCATAATATAGAGTCCCATTGGGTGCTCTGATTAATTTCCATAGAATTTGTTTCGCATTTTTAGGAGAGCCTTGTTAGAGATTTGGCCCTGCATATGAGGGTTGGGCAACTTTGGGACAATGTTGGGTGCCCGTAAGGTGTAGGTTTCAAAACATGGGGTTGGTACAGAGGGTAGAGATTTTAATTTAATCTTTACTGCATTCACTGATTGAGGATGGTGAGATGTCTGGTCTTCTGTGTGAGGCCAGAAGACAGCTGAATCTTTTATGTCACATTTTAAGAGGAACACATAAAATAGGAAGCAATCAAGAAAGTTAAACCATGTTCTAAGAGAGATAGTTAAGGGATTGGCAGTATTTGCCCATAAGAAAGGCTTTAGGTGACATGATTGCCAGCTTTAAATATTCACAAGCCTGTCATTTGGAAGAGGGATTACACTTATTCAGTAAGGCCCCAGGCCAGATCTATGATCAGCAGCTAGGAATTGTAGAAAGGCAACTTTTAATTCATTACACAAAGCAGACAACTCGAATGAAGATGGCTGAGGGTTCAATGGGCTGAGTTCATGATCAAACAATTAATTCAAGTCTAGGTTGGCAGGAATATTATAGAGATGAAGAGGTGACATGTAGCAGTGTAGCAGTTAAGATATGGAGCTGGGTTCCGATGTCAGCACTTAGCAAAAATATAGATCGTGTAGCAAATTGCTTCATTTTACTGCTTCATGTTAATGATTTTTAAAATGGACATAATACTGTCTACTGTGCAACTGTAGGCAAGAATGAACTTAAATAATTAACTTTAGTCCTTAGTTATCAAGAGAGGGTGTGTGTGTGTGTGTGTGTGTGTGTGTGTGTGTGTGTAACCTAAAGTTCTGATTCCCGTGGTTTTGATAGAACCTGAGAGATTGAGTGATTTTTCTGCATTCTTTAGGTTCTCCCCAGTATTTTGAAATGAACTTAAAAGCCTTTGAGAGTCCCTCAGTTTCTTACAAAAAATTGTTTTGATGTGGTTTTCTCCAACCGAAAATTCAGTTTATAACAGGTGGAAGATATTTGACACTCATTCTGCTGGCACCCAAGACTGCAAAATGCCCCTCACTTCGCTTGTGCAGAATGAGGTATGAGGAAATTTTGCCAAGGAGTTGAAAGAGACAAAGAAGGATGAGCAATCGAAATCTGTTCCCTTGGTTAAAAGCATGATTTGATTGTGTTTACATATCAGACTTGTGTTTGGGGACCTCTGAGCCTCTGTACACATTTATCAAATTGCAAACAGCATCACTTATGCACAGCTGGTGATGAAGCACTACCACACAGTTGAATAGCTCTCCCAGTAGAAGATGATTATTTCCCAAGATAAAACCTGGCTACCTGATGCCAAAACAATCCATCAATTCAATGACCAAAAAAAAAAAAAAAAAAAAAAAAAAATCTGACAAACTACGCTTTTGCTGTAGTGTAGGGTGAACAATTAATTGGTTGACTGGCTGGGTTTTGGCTGCAAACACAGCCAAAGTAAACCTAAAACCACATGAGATGTTCATGGGAATTTTCATTATAATGTCATTGTTTCTGTTAAACTTCCTCTGTGGTTTCCAATTTGCTCCCAAGTTAACTGTGGGGGTCGGAGTTAAGTGGTCACATCATCATTAAGGATAATGTGTTTCTTTGCCAATAGGAATTGGGTTCTCATTTCCAATTGATGGCACTGTATAGCCTTCAGTGATAACTTCTGTGGGGGGAGGTTTGGTTTATAGGGGGAGAAACTCTATCCTGATACCAATCCACTGCAAAGGAGACATCTCAAAATCTAAGAGCAACTACTGTTTGAGTTTGTTTTTCTATCCACAAATAGAGCACAATAATCCTGAGCTTTGAAGTCAGAAAGAACTTATTCATTTGTTCATTTATTCACCACATTTTCACTGAGCTCCTTTTCAGTTAGGCTCTAGGATTTCAACAATAGACTGACAAGCTACTTGCTCCCATAGACATTACCATCTAGTGAGACAGTGGAGGTGGAAGGGCCAAACATACAAATATGCTTAAAATCTTGGCCTTTGTATTTTCTACTTTTGTGATTTATGGTAAGTTATTAACTTACTCTAGAGCACCTCATACATAGCCTAGAGTTCAGCAAATGATAGTTTCCTTGCCTTCTCTACTCCCTACCCACCTAGGGAGAATAGAATAAACTACTCCTGGTGTTGGTTGATGCCTTTATTGGGGCCATAAAAATGAAGAGCCTCATGATCCTCATGAACTGGAGGCAGATTCAGGATGAATTGGTGTATTGTCTCACACCCCTGTGAGGATCTTTTAAATCCCAGAGCTAATCAACCTCCTTTTTCTTTCTATTTGGCCTTGCCCGAGAGATTTCTTCCAGATGAGCTACTTTCAACCCATAAACATTTTTACAAAGCCAATGGTAAATAGCTTGCTTGACTGCAGTTTATTCTACCTTTTCCTGAGTTTTCACCAATTAAATGTTTTTTCCCCTTATTATTTTCATTACTTTTTTTTTCTTTCCTCTTCTTTTTTTGGTGGTGGGGGTGGTTATGTTTAAATGAAGTTGCTTTTACAACACCAAAGACTCAATCGTCCATTTCCTACATAAAAGGTAGCTACTTTTTTGCATGGACCTCAAGCATATTGTAGCATAGAGGTGGAATTTAAGGAAAGGTATTAAGCAGGCTGTGTTGTAGCTTATTGGCAAGTAATAAATTGTATCATGTATCTTGAATGTATCATAGATAAGCTGCTATATGACGATTGCCACTTCAGATAGCTGTGAAATTAGGTGATTAACTAGTTGTTACTCAACCTTCTAATTTCTGTATAAGTCTAATTACATGAAATAGAAGTTGGGGTTCTGATTTTTTACTTTGCTTATCCATTTGGAGTGTCATTGTAACTACTGTATTGTAAATGATGGAAAATAATTGCATATGTTAAAAAAATAGTGTTATAGTCTAAAAAAAAAATAAAAAATAAAGAAAAAAAAGAACCTTTAAAAAAAAGATGTTTTTAAAAACCTGTGAGAAGCAATGGTCTTTAAAATCATTGTCAAGGAGGTAGAGCTTATTTTTGGGGTGCTCTTAGGATGACTATGTGGTTGCCTTGTTAAAGATTGGGACACAGAAAAAAATGGTGAATTTATTGATAGGGAAATAAATATCATTCTTTTTCTTTCTCCTCTCCTCCTCCTTCTCCTCCTCCTTCTTCTTCTTCAATTCCAATATAGTTAACATACAGTATTATATTAGTTTCAAGTGTATAATGTAGTGATTTACCAGTTCTGTACATAAGTCAGTGCTCATTATGCTAAGTGTACTTTTTAATCCCTATCAATGTTTTTTTATCCCTATCATTCTTAATTAATAATTATAATTTTATGTGCAAACACAATTTAAAATGGATAAAAATGTAGCCTATAATGCTGTTTCTCAGATAAAATATCTAGAGTTCCAAAAAATTAAATTGAAACAAATATTGGTACTGTATACAGCCAATTGGGAAACTGAGGAAATGAACATGATATGATATGAATTAAATATTCCCTTCACCCTCCCCCACTTCCTTTCCTATGCTCCAGGTACTTATAATCTATATTTTATCCATAGTATAGATTTCATGTGAGGTACACAAAATCTTTTTCCCTTGAAAACTGAATAAATCTATATTACGTGGCAGAAAAATTTTTTTAAATATTAACAAGGCTCCCACTCTCCCCAGAAGATGCTTGTACTGCTCTGGTAGTTATCAATCGAGTTCTTTAGTTGTGCTAATTGGAAAAGTGCCAACAGGAAATCTGGAAAAGCCTGAAAGAGATGAGAGGAATTTTCACTGGAAAAATGCAGAGAGTTATTGGCAGGAGGGGAAAGAAGAAGTCCAGAAAGGATGAAGGAGCTAGAAGACAGAGAGCCTCTTGAGAGAGATCGTGAGAGCTTGGAGGTGGGCTGGAAAAAACCTGCTGGAGGAAGCTGCCATGTAGGAGATACGGAGAGAAAATGGTGAAGGAAAGAAAGAGGCTTTTAGGAGGCTTGGCTCTGCATTATAAAAGTAGTTTACTCCTGGCCTTCTAGAAGAGTATAGAAAAGACGTAAATTACGTTCCAGTTATTGTGACTGCTGGGTAGATTTTTTTCTTTTTTTTCCTGCATGTGATACTAGGGAGAATCGGGGCCTCAGCATGACTTCCTAAAGTTTAACTTTGAATAAAACATTTAAGCCATTCTGGCATCTTTGTGCCTGAAATCTCCTTGTTTCTCCAGGCATCTTTTAAGACTTTTCTGTAGTGTTGGGAGGAAATAGCTGAAAATCTAAGGGCTTTGAAGTTAGACAATTCTGAGTTTAAATTCTAACTGCTCACTTGCTAGCTTCTAGGGCAAGTCATGTCACTTCTATAAGCTCCAGTTTCCTTGTCTATCATGTGGTTAAGACAGCCTAGGACTGTGATCACTGAAATAAAGGGACATATAGCAAAGATCTTGAAAGGATTGGCCTTCATTAGTCTGAGTCCCTTTAGGAAACAGATGGTCTGTTCAAATTAGGAAAATTTGAGGACAGTGTCATAGAAATATATATTTTTAAGTGTGTATGTGAGGTGTAAGAAAGCCACAAAAGATAGTACGATACCTCCTGGGCTACCACCTTCATGCCTGAAATGGTGTTTCCTGGGACCTGGAGACAGGGAAGGCTGCGTAGAGGGAGCTAACATAGACGTATTGAGACCCGCAGAGGCTTGTGGCCAGCCCTTAGCAACCATGGGGCCAGGGGGACTGGGAAATGAATAAGGAGGCTTCCCTCCCTCCTTCCTTTTCTCTCTCCACTTTCCCCAGAGTCCTCTACTGGCCAAACCCAACTTGAAGCCATTTGGTCAGAGAGTCCACTAAGGTCACAGGAAGTAGGCTGTGGAGAAGGGTGGGGAGTGGATCTGGGAGTTTAGTGAACATATCCACCATGCTCAGTAAGTGTTATTTTCCCTCTCCTTTTTTCCTTCCCCATAGCATGGACAGGAGAGTAACTTTCCCATGAAACAATGAGCATACTATAGAGGTGCTACTTACTCTGAAAGACTATGTCTTAGAAGCGCGGTCTATAGATTGTGACCCATCACAGACATAGGTCTGGATTTGGAAATGAACACATATCAATCTTTGTTTAAAGGACAGCAGGAAAAGCACGGCTGGTCTCGTGGCTGACTCTCCATGACAGTGAGTGAAGGAGAGAACTTGCTATGTTGGTCAGAAATAAACAGGAGCTCTTATTTCAACAGTGGCTTTTCAAGCTTGCCTCTTGGCATGAAACTGACTCTGGCAGAGGGTGTCATATAAATAAAGCACATGCCCAAGCCTGTAGGCAACTTGCTGTTTGTTGAATACATTTTCACCTTGAGCCCATCACCTACAGCTAATTGATAAAGATGACGGCAGGGCATCTTTTCAGAGAATGTACTATAGACCACTTGGATCTTGTCAAAATTTGTAAATGAGTTCAAGACCAGCTTTGGAAAAGAATGGTGCAGATCTCTGATTCACTCCACTTGTAAAGCTTCTGACCTTTGGATAAATACCTCCTGTCCTTAAAAAATAATAAATAACAGTTCTTTTCCTTTGCCTTTCATAGCGGGCTGAATGGTGACCCTCCCAAAAGAAATATTCATACCCTAATTCCCAGAACCTGTGAATGTTACCTTATTTGGAAAAGGGGTCTTTATAGATGTGATTGAGTTAAGGAATTTGAGATGAGGAGATTAGCCCGGATTCTCTGGGTGGATCCTAAACCGAATGCCAAGTGTCCTTATAAGAGATCTACAGAGGACAGACACAGTGAGAAGTCTATATGAAGATGGAGGCAGAGATTGGTGCAATGGGGCCATAAGCCAGGGAAGCCGGCAGCCATGGGAAGCTGGAAGAGGCATGGAACAGATTTCCCCCGAGAGCCTTTGTAGGGAGTGCATTGCTGGTTGTAGACTTCTGCCCCCCATAACTGTGGGAGAATAAATCTCCACTGTTGCAACGGCAACAAGGTTGTGGTATTTGTGATGGCAAATCCAGAAATTCACACATCTCCTCTGAAACCATCTATGCTGACACCTTGACTACTAAGCAGATTGAGTCCTAGCTGCCCAGAGAATGACAGAAATAGTGCAAAGAGAAAACATCTTAGAATGTACTTTTGTGGAGTTTATGAAGAGTCATCCCAAATCCTGGGCAATTGTGCTCTCTGATTTGTACCTTAAGCACTTGTAGTAAAACATCATTAAGTCGAAAGAGAGGCAGAAGGGGAAGAGCACTGAAAGAAGGAATCATGTGTCCTATGTTCTGGATTTGGCTTTACTCTCCACTGGCTCTTTGACCTTGGAAAAATCATCCCAGTGCTGTAAGCCCACAGTTTTTAATCCCTGAAATATTTGTCCCACATACTTTACAGGGTTGGCAAGAAAATTAAATTACACAAGATGCTTTGAAATAGTAAAGTGCTATCCATTAAACTGGAAAATGTTATATTATACATTTCATTATTCATAATATAAAAATAATATGTAATTAAATTCGATCCCACCCACCCAGAATTTGCATTGAGTTAGAAAGGGATACAGAAGAGTCAGGGAATCAGGGTTTTAGTTCTGGCTATGTCATGAAATAACCTTGGACCAAGTATTGAAACTTTTAGGGACACAGTTTTCATAATTTTCAATGAAAGAGTTGGATTCGATTATCTCTACTGTTGCTCACATATCTCCAATTCTACAGAATTTTAAGAAAATTGTGATTATCAGGATGGTTCTCTCCCTTGGTGGGCCTGTGCCTTCTCATGAATTAAATATTCACAGAGTTCTGTCAATCCTGGACTTGCCCACTGGCTTCAGATTTATATAAGCCAAGTATTGGGTGTCACACAGCCTATCAGTTGAGATTCTCTGAATATGGAAGAAAGACAAAATGTACCCACACACATACATCAAAAAAAAAAAAAAAGGAAATAAAAGAAGAAGAAAACAAGTAAAGGAGAATTTATTGGCTCACTTAATTGAAAAGTCTGTAAGTAGAGGTAGTTTTAGCTACAACTAGGTTTATGGCTCAAATAATGTCATCCAGATTTGCTTTCCTTCTGGCTCTCTGTTCTGCTTTGTACAGGGTTGGCCCCCCGTGGGTGCCTTCACGTGGTGCAGTTGTGCTCCTGTATCATCTCTTAATTGCAGGTATCAGGGGACAGTAAGAAGTCTTTCCTCAGGATTCATACCAGTAGCCTCACTGCATCTCATTGGCTCTGATTGAAATGTTCATCTCTGAACCAAAGGCCGTGGCCAGAAGGTTTTCAGTGTGCTAACCGGCGTAGGTTTGGGTCATGTGATTCATTACCAAGCCAGAGATATTGCCCTGGTAGGCTGGGCCAGTTGGTTACAAAAAAGTCAATGAATTTCTGAGATGGCTCTTAAACTGTTGGTGGCATTCAATTAGAATAGGTGAGGGTGTTCACACCACAAATTAGAGCTTTATTTGTGTGTTTATTTTGGAGCCCTGGTTTATCGGCACACCACTAAGTACAGCCGTATTTAGCGTATCCCTCAAGAAAGGATAACGTTATCAAAATTAAGAGGAAAACAACACAAAACAAAACAAAACACCAACCATCCACTAAATCTGGAAGTTCAAACTCAAAATCTCCTTCTAATTTTGAACTTCCTCTTGTTCCTCAATCTGCTTTATCTCATGGATTTTCTGTCTTGATTGATAAGCATCACTCCACTCAGACATTCAAGTCTAATATAAAACATTTAATCTTAGAATTATTTCCTTTCTCTCATAACACAGTTTTGCCTCCTTACTATTTTTCAAACCCATCTTTTCCTCTGTTGTCACAGCCCAGGACATTGACTTAAAGTTGTTTGATCCCTCCTTGGGTTGTTTCAGGATTCTCCCTCTTTGTCTGCCCACCTTCAGTCTTAATCTTTCTCAAATCTGTACAGTATATCACCACCAGGGTGATCCATCTAAACTACATCCGCCCAGATCATTACTTCTTCCTAAATCACTTCCTGTTGCATAATGGGTAAGGTCTGTGGTTGTTTCAAAACAAAATGTTCACAAATTCTTCAATATATCTTTCTCTAGGAGGTGGAGCTTAATGCCCTCTGCTTGGGTATGAGCTCAATGAAAAGAATGTAACAGGAGTGATGATGCGTGACACCCATGACTAGGTTACAAGAGGTATTATGGCTTCATCCTTGCTTTCTTTCTTGGATCACCCACCCTGCGTGGGAAGGCAGTGCCCTTCTCTGAGAACACGCACATGAGAACACGCAAGCAGTGCTGTGGAGGCGTCCACATAGCGAACCGCTGAAGCCGCCTGCTAACAACCATCTTGGAAGCAGATTCTCCAGCCCCAGTGAAGAATTTAAATGACTACAGTCCAGGCTGATGTGTTCACTGCAACCCACATGAGAGATCTGAAACCAGAACAACCTAAGTCACTCCCAAATTACAAATCCACTGAAACCGTGAGAAAGCAATTGTTAGTTATTTTAACCCGCTAGACCTTAGTGCAGTGATAGATAACCTGGTCTCAGCCTAACACTTTTCCCCTCCTATGATTGAATTTTCCCCTTTAAAAAAGCACGTGGGTCTGTCTTCTTCATTATGACCTGAGCTTCCAGGGGGCAGGTGCTGTAACTCCTCAGTATACTGCTCTTTCCCTATGTAGTGGATTGTATCTAACAAATATGGCCGAAACAATATCTCCTATTTCAAGTACTCTTCTAGAAACCCTGCTACTTACACAGACTCTAGGTATCCTCCCTTTGAACCTGGGTGGAACTTTGTGACTGTCCCAAATAATAGAGTAGAGCTGAAGGAATGCTATGTTATTTCCAAGGGTAAATCACAAAAATGCCCTTCACTTCTGCTGTTCTCTCTTCAGACCCTTGCTCTTGGGGTCCAGCCACTGGGCTGTGAAGGACCTCGAGCAGTCTGTAGAAGGGCCCACCTGGAGAGGAAGGAAGGGCCCCAGCCCACCGCTGGAACTGGGCTCCTAACCACAGCTGGTGCGAACTAGCCATGTGAATGAACCATCTTGGAAATGGATCTTCCAGCCCTCAGTGTGTCTCCCAAACCAGTTTCACATAGATCAGAGATGGGCCGTCCCTGCTGAGCCTGCTGAGCCGTGCTCAGATTGCAGATTTGTGAAGACTAGAATGATTGCTTTAAGCCATTAAGTTTTGGGGCAATCTGTAATGTGGCAACATATAATGGGATATCTAGCACAGTATCTTTGATGCCATAGGCATTTGACGGGTATTTGTAAACTGGCTGATGAGACTGATTTCCCCGTAGAGCTTCTTTCTGGGCACATTAATACACTTCTTTAAGTGTATTAAAGTTCAAAATGTATTAAAGTGTATTAAAGTTCAAAACTTGAACTCACTGGTCTCAAGACTTGGATTCAAGCTGCTCCTTCTGCCATGAATTACCTCCCTATTTTCCTTACACATTTACCTGCTCAATCTTATGCTCTGAAAAAAAATGCAGTGAACCTTCCTTCCCTTCCTCCCTTCTGTTCTTTCAGTAAATATGCTGTGAACTTCTACTATAAGCCCAAGATAACACAGAAAAATCCCCAATCTTCTTGGTGCTTGACATTCCAGTGGGCATCCAGTCAATAAATAAATACATAGTTTAAAAATGACAGACCTGATGAGCGCCTTAAAGGAACTAAACAGTAAGAAGTAAGAAAGACTAACAGTGTGGGTGTGAGGGGCCAGAATGGGCTCCTATTTTAGAGGCATGTTTAGGGAAAATCTCTCTGAGGAGGTGATATTTGAGATTTGGACAATAAGAAGGAACAAGTCAGGAGGGAAAGACAATGGCATTTGGGACACAGAAAACAGCAAATACAAAGCCATGAGGTAGGATAGAAATATTTTGTCAGAGAAAATAAGGGAGATATTTATGGCTGCAGAATAATGAGTAGAAAGAAATGACCAGGTGAAGTGGGAAAGAGATGCAGGGCTCGGGAATTTGGGGGCTGAACTAATGTGAATTGATCCAGGTCCCATCTCTGTGTGATATGTATGACTTGGATAAGTCCATTCAACTCTGTGGCCTCGACTTTTTCAAATGTGGGTAACATCAATATTACAGATTTGTTGGGTTAATTAAATGGAACATTGGAAGACACACTTTAGGATAGATAAGGAGAAAATCTAACTTTAGATTTCAGGGCAGTGATTTTATTTATTTATTTTATTTTTGCATTTCAATATAAGTTTTTATTTATTTTTATTTTTTAAATCAGTTGCTTAATTTTTAAATTTACATCCAAGTTAGTTAACATACAGTGCAACAATGATTTCAGGCGTAGATTCCTTAATTACCCCTCACCCATGTAGCCCATCTTCCCTCCCACACCCCTCCAGCAACCCTCTGTTTGTTCTCTAGATTTAAGAGTCTCTAATGTTTTGTCCTTCACCCTGTTTTTATATTATTTTTGCTTCCCTTCCCTGACGTTTGTCTATTTAGTATCTTATGTTCCTCTTATGAGTGAAGTCATATATTTGTCTTTCTCTGACTAATTTCACTTAGCATAACCGCCTCTAGGTCCATTCACATAGTTGCAAATGGCAAGATTTCATTCTTTTTGATAGAGTA
Organism: Suricata suricatta; assembly: GCF_006229205.1. NCBI lineage: Eukaryota > Metazoa > Chordata > Mammalia > Carnivora > Herpestidae > Suricata > Suricata suricatta. Next base: position 60,368,392 of record NC_043714.1, read on the forward strand.
GTGACACTTATAATTAATTATATCTAATATCTATGGAGCACATTCCATGTGCGAGACACATTCCAGGTGTTTTACTCCAACAACCTTGTGATTTAGTTACTTTTGTTATCCTTCTTTACAAGTGTACAAACAGAGGCACAGAGAGGTCCAAAATATACCCAAGCTCATAACTACAACCCTTAACTTTCATGGAATTGTTTTCCCATAGTTAGTGTTCCTTCCTATGGCTCTCAGACAGTAGGGAGCGTGTGTGTCTCACTCACAAATGTCTTCCCATCCCCATCACACTGAAGAAGGTAAATCCATATATGCTAAGAGGGTGAACCTTCAGGCATTGGCTCACATGTCAAAGTTAGTGTCCTGGCCAAGATGGAGAACGGGGCGAGGAAGCACTGGCTTTCTTTGAGCGCGCCCACACACCTGAACTCAGTCCTATGCCAGGCCAGCCCGAGAAGCCAGTCAGCTTCACAATGACATCAGACCCGCATGGTTAATCACCGCTGCTCGGTCCGGAGCACGATGATATTATGGCTAATTTGTTTGAGCTGTTTGGTTTCAGAAGCTCAGCAATGGCACAATAAAACCTTTATTAACAGGGCTGGTCAGGGAACGGCCTATTCCAACTACTGAGGCGGAAAAGAAAGCTCGTTTGTTTAAACCCTTTTGGAAAATATCTATAAAATGTAGTGGCTGCCTGTTCTGCCATGGTAAGGACTTTGCAGTGAATATGATTTGTGTCTTGAAATTCAAAAGCTGATGTTCCTCATATCTTGCAGTGTTTTCAGCCTTTATCCTAAACATGATTATTTTGGGGAGGAGAATGTGGGAGGAGATTGGGCTAAAAGTATTTTGAGACAAGGCCTTGCCTTGAGAAACTCATTCTTTTTTTTTTTTTGAGAAACTCATTTAAAAATAATATCAGAGTATGGACTAATTACCCCTCAGAATTGACTGTTGCTCTTAAAAACAAATAGAGTGATGGAAAAAGGAAAATTAATGAAAGATTCTGGCCAAAGTCCTAAGGTTGCCTTCAAATCTCAGCTTAATTTCTCCTCCTAAAAGACCATAAAACAATTTTCACTTGGAACCGTGCTTGCCATTTTTGGTTTAGTAAAGCGTAACTTTTCACCGGCCGTGAAGAAGTGGGGAGCCACTGAGGAGAGAAGAGTCAGGCATGGACCGCACTGTTCCTTCAGAGAGCGTCTTCAGTGCATTTACCCTGGACGCAAAGTGCACTGGAGAGAAGGGGACAAGATGTGATTTTAGCAGGCACTGACAAGGTCCTTCTGCCAAAAATAGACCCACCTGCTTGCGGATGTCTGGCATTCCTTCGACTGGGGACAATGCCAGAAAGGCCAGCTGTTCCCTCAGATTCTCTTCCCACAGGCTGGCTGAGACCTGAGATTCCAGCCTTGAACTTAAGGCTAAATTTTCCCCCACAGTCTACCCCAAAGCTCGTGCTTCTCGCTCCATCCCCCAGCTCTGAAGTAAAGGTGCGAGCAGGCGCGTACCCTGCGGCACCAACCACAGGGATTTAAGCAGAGAGCAGAAACCAAGGCAGCCGGAGAGGCCTGTCTCTTCCCCACCCTCAGCTATGTCTGGAACTTTGGTCAAGTTCTTAACTGCTTAGGTAGCAGTTTTTTCTTCTATAAAATAAGAGTAAACCAAACTGATTGGACTCTTGGGAGGGCTCAATAAGATGAAGGTGGAGCATTAATGCCCAAACAGCTAGAAACAACCCAACTGTCTGTCAAAGGGAGACCAGTTAAATGGAGCATCCACACCACGCCATAGTCTGTGGCTGTGGACAGGAATGAGGAAGACGTCTGTGTCCTGACACAGAGGGGCTGCCACAAGATATTGTTATGTAAAAAATGCAAAATGCAGGGGCACCTGGGTGGCCCAGTCAGTCAAGCGTCCAACTCTGTTTTCTTCGGCTCAAGTCATGATCTCACAGTTCATGAGTTCGAGCCCTGTGTCGGGCTCTGTGCTGACAGCTCAGAGCCTGGAGCCTGCTTCAGATTCTGTGTCTCCCTCTCTCTCTCTCCTCCTCCCTGCTCACACTGTCTCTGTCTCTCTCTCAAAAATAATCATGAAATAAAAAGGGTGATGGCAGGAACAGAGAATTAAGAGGTATGAAGGGTATTACTTCTTTATAAACCTCATTTTATTTTTTGACTTTGGAATTATGAAAATATTTTACATAATCAAAAACAAAGTTAAATCATAAGTTTAGTATGGGTAACTAAACGTAAAAAATCCTAAAATTTTAAATAAACTGAAAACAAAACCCTAACTTTGTGGCAAGTCTATGGTAAACCATCTTGAGAATTATTTCAAATGACTTAAAAATTTTTTTTAATGTTTATTTATTATTTATTGAGAGAGAGACAGAGTGGGAGCTGAGGAGGAGCAGAGAGAGGGTGACACAGAATCCGAAGCAGGCTCCAGGCTCTGAGCTGTCAGCACAGAGCCCGACGTGGGGCTGGAACCCACGAGCCATGAGATCATGACCTGAGCCAAAGTGGGATGCTTAACCGACTGAGCCACCCAGGTGCCCCGATTTCAAATGACTTTAAAACACATATTTGCATTGTACATCCCTAGGGGGATATATCCTAAGGACAAAAAGAAATATATTTTCGAATTCTTTTGGCTAGTTTCTAGTGGTGATATTTACATTATTATTTTGAATATTGTTACATAAATACAATAAAGCAACCAAGTCATTAAGGTAATATCCTTGGGAGATAAAACTTGAAGAGTGAGAAAAGGATAAATTTAAAATAAAACATTGAAGTAAAAATTCTATGATCATTGGTTTGAATTAGAAATACCACTTTGAGGGGCACCTAGGTGGCTCAGTGGGTTAGGCATTTGACTTCGGCTCCGGGTATGATCCCACGGTTCCTGAGGCTGACCCCACATGGGGCTCGCTCCTGTCGGGGCAGGGCCTGCCTCAGATCCTCTGTCCCCCCTCTCTCTGCCCCGTCCCTGCTCATGCTCTCTCTCTCCCTCTCTCTCGAAAATAAATAAACATAAAACGAGGAATATCAATTTGAATTAGGATTTACTTTTCTCTTTCTAAAAACTATGCATTTCTTAGTTCTGTCCACTGAAAAAGCTTAGACGTGTGGCCAACTCAGTTTAATGATCACTCCACGTACCCAGATTGTATCTGAGTACCATTTCGATCATAAAGGAGCCAAGGCTTCTTGGAGAAATGGCCGATTCTAGATCTGGGGCAAGAATTGTTCGAGATGAGCTTGAGCCCAGTTGCTGTGCCCCAAAGCGAGGTTATACGGGTGAGCCCCCACTGGCCAAGTTTGGGAAGAATATAAAAACAAATGATGACTGTAAGATACTGAAATATCCACAAATTCATATGGAGGTTGGGTGGGCAGGAGCTCAGTATTGTGAAATAAGTAAAAAGAAAGAATCAAGCATTTATCCTGCCTATTTTGGCTTTTCTTTGTTTCAGGTCATCAGTTGTTGAAGGAAATTTCTTCAGTGACGAGTTTTGGCTAATAAATGCAGGAGGAATGATAAGATGAAAAAAAAACCCTCCATTCTTCATGGTAATCATTTTGCAATATATAAATGTATCAAACCAACATGCGGCACACCTTAAACTTCCACAATGTTTTATGTCAATGTATCGCAAGAAAGCTGGGAAGGAAACGTCCATTCTGCTAACTCTGATGAAATAAGGGTCTAGGCAACCCTCGTCACTGCCAAAACCATCAAGTGAAAACTAGAGAAACTTTACAATGGAAGCAGCCCTGAGATGCTCAAAACAAGACAAGCAGCAGGCAGTTTAACCACGACAACCAGACGGGGGAGTCGGACCAGAGTCAATTTCTCTGCGGTAAACATGGACAGTAGCTGCCCAATCGGTGTTGGTGGAGGTGGGGGGTGGGGGACAGTTGCAGACTTGTGGTCCGACTTTAGCATTGAGTAGGACCCACATTTCTCCACCTCCCACTTTTTTTATCCTTTCCATCAGCTAAAAAGTTTGGGGAACCATCCATGGGAGGGCAGGGGCAGGGGTCTGGGCTGAATTCAGAGCCCTCCACCTGTGGCCCGGAATCTCTTCCTGCTTTGCCCTTGTGCCACCGCAGAGAAGTCTTGGTCTTGGAGCCCACAGCCCCTCACCCCTTAGTGACTGTGGAGCCCTGCACAGATTGCTTCCCATCTCTGAGCCTCAGTTCCTCTTCTACGGAATGTGAATGATAAATGCTCCTTGGGAACACTCGGTGAGATACTGTCATTCACGTGATTAACACATGGAACGTGTGGAGAGCTTTTCCCAAAGCCAGCAACAACCTGTGGATCTCTTACTTCCTTCAAAGACCGTAGGAGCTGGGTTTCCAAAGAGGCTTTGTAGGTGCCTTTCTTTCTCAGAGGGACAATTGTGACCAATTAGAGTAGCATGTTGGCTAAGAGCTAAGCCCAGCTCAGAAGTGAAGTAGCAGTTACCAGTTATGCTCTTCCAGATAAATCTTTGCCCCCCACCCCTATGGGCTGTTCTCTTCTCCCAGGGGACCTTACATTTATTTAGTTCAGGTTTTACTTCTGAAAATGCCTCCCTCCTCCCATTGTGACATCATTCTTGGTACCAGGCAAGGGCAGCAAACTTAAGTCCTGTTTGTGAAGCTGTTCCTGTCAAAGTTTTCTTTAGGTGAAATGTTTTCACCAAGTGAATCCACAGAGTGCCAAAAATCATTACCTGCCTCCTCTTAGTTCTTCAGTGATCTACTGCAAGACCAGATTTGCTATATAGTATTTTTAAAAATACATACCTTCAATATCCCAATATTATTTGAGCAGTCAAAGACCCGTGTGATAGCAAAGGAACACATCTGCAGCATTCTACTCTTCAGGGGCCTCTGCTCTCTTGCTCTCTGGAATCCTCACATACTGAATACCCAGAGGTGTTTTTTCCAAGCTGGCTGTCAGATGGGGAACAATGGAGGAAAATGAAAAATTTAAGCCCATTGAAAGACTACTTCAGGATGCTCACTCCCCTTCCACCACACGAACTGCTTTACTTTCCAAAGTACTTCTATGCTCTGCCTTAAAAAAGAAAAAAAAAAAAAAATCCCGGCCTGGACTATACAGCTATTTGCCACTGCTGCCATCTAATGGTGCTTTATGGTAACACAGGACAAGTGAACATGGGGTGATTTTCTGTTTCCTGGGATGCAGGAGACTAGACTTCCCCTAAGAGAAGGAGATGACTGATTATGTGATGTGACTTCAGAGGTGATAGGAAATCTGGTCAGTCCCTCAAACAGCATTGTACCCACTGATTGGTGCATGAAAGATCAGCATTGGGCGTTTATTTCTTAGCCCTGCATTTTGAGCCCATTATCTTTGAGAAGGATAAACTGTGTGTCAATGTGATTCCAACGTATCCACTAGGTGCTCATACCAACTGAAGAGAGTAAGTTTCTTTAATGGCAGACATTAGGGTAGGAACAATACACACCAATTCCTGAGGAAACAACCTCAACAATCCTGGTTGAGATGGTGGGGCATTTATTACTGGCTAATGACCACAGAGGCTGGACTGAATCTGTGGCTGAACAGATGGGTTTAAATAGAATATATTTTACCTGAAAAGGCTTTCAGAGACAATTGGTTTTGTTGTTAAGAGATAATACGGTCAGGGCGCCTGGTGGCTTGGTCGGTTAAGGGTTTGACTTCAGCTCAGGTCATGATCTCATGATTCTCACAGAGCCCCCTGTCGGGCTCTGTGCTGACAGCTCAGAGTCTGGAGCCTGCTTCAGATTCTGTGTCTCCCTCTCTCTCTGCCCCTCCCCTACTTGCACTCTGTCTCTCTCCCTCTCAGAGATAAATAAACGTTGGGAGAGAGAGAGAGAGAATACTGCCACCTATTCCAACTGGTCATCACTCCCCTGAACTTTGATAGATGAACTTTAGGAGAAAGGTTCAGTTGGAGACTACAGATCATGTGTAACTCACCGGGGGTGCAGGTCTCTGGTACCTTTCCTGATACTGTCAGTGCTAGCTTCGGAGCTCAGTTCTTTTCTTCGTTACCGAATGTTGACTGGCACACAACGTCCTGTTAGTTTCAGGTCTGTAACAGTGATTGGACAACTCCATACTGCGTGCTGTGCTTATCACAGATCTCAATTCTTGACGTATAGCCTCGGATTACTAAGAAAGGAGAATAACTGGATATTTTCCAGAAAAGGAAGATGGAGTATTAAAAAAGGAAATAATAATTAATTAAAATAAAAAGAGAAATTAGAGCTATACATCTTCTGGAACCAGAGGTAGGAGCAAATTACTCCTTGATGACTCTCACATATCTTGTTTATGGGTTTCTCTTCCAGTCCACACTGACTGAATTTTGTTCTTCTGTTCTGAATGACAACTTCTCTCCCCAGTGTGCAAAAGCCCTGTACGTAGGTAATCTGGGCTCACCTTTCTGGCCATCCACTCCTACACTATGATTCTTTTGTTTCTTCTCTCCCCTTACCTACCACCGTCAGAATTTACCCAGTAGAGCAACTGATCATACACTTTCATTTTTTTTTTAATTTTTAAGGTTTATTCATTTCTCAGAGAGAGACAAAGCATGAGGGGAAGAGAAGCAGAGAGAGAGGGAAACATAGAATCTGAAGCAGGCTCCAGGGTCTGCGCTGTCAACACAGAGCCCCACACAGGGCTCGAACTCACAGACGATGAGATCATGACATGAGCTGAAGTCGGATGCTTAACTGACTGAGCCACCCAGGTGCCCTCACTTTGTCTTGAAAATGATGGACGAGCACTTAGTTGTGATGATGATTATTATGGCTGGTAAATGGTAAAGCCACACGGACTTCTCTTGGGCAGTGATCCTTCTCCTTGTGAAGATACCTGTTGGGGTGGATTTACAGGAGAGTAAAAGTGAATAATGACCATTGTCTCATTCCTTACAGGAAGGCGTGTAGGGAGAAAACCCTCAGATACAGTTCTAGGGTGTGGATGGGTTTTGAGGGACAGCCGTGGCCCCTGCCCTGAGCTCAGGTTCAAAGGGAAAAAAGTCTTGCCAAGCTGATGCCTTTACGAACATTGTTAGAATTATTTCTGTGATTATGACTGATATTCCTTGAGATCATTGTGTTGGGTGTGAATGAGTGTGTGCATAAAGTCATTTTGTCAGGGAGTAAACCGTTCATCTTTTCGTTTTGGCTTTATTGAGATATTATCACTATATGTGAATTTAAGGTATACAAAGTAATGATTTGATACATGTATTTATTACAAAATGATTATCACAATAAGGTTAGTTAACACCTCCATCTGTCACATAATTATGCCTTTTTTGTGTGCGTGGGGATGATATTTAAGAACACAACTTTCAAGTCTTAACTACTTTCAAGTATACGACACAGTATGGATTGCTGGAGTCACCAGGCTGTGCGGCAGATCGCCAGAATTTTTCTCCTTCTAGCTGGGAGTCTGTACCGTGTGACCAAAATCCCTTGGCAACCTCTCTACCCTCTGTTTCTGTGAGTTCCAACTCCTGGTTAATTTCTTCCTCTTCACCCATCCAGCTTCCAGCACCACACTTGGTCATGGTTGTCACTCAGTCGCTGCTTGTGGAATAAATAAATAAACAAATAAATGATGCATGAATAAATCAAGAACATATAATTATAATGGGGGGAGTTCTCCATAAAATAACTGTGAACAATAAAAACAAAATAACTTAGAAGGAAGAAGTGGAACTTGTGAAGAAATTATAAACAATTTGTCGTTTAGTGCAAAAAGAAAAAAAGAAACAACCCCAGTAGTTACTAAGCTCTTATGTTTAAAAGCTAAGTAGAACTACAAATTCGAGACAGTAACAAGGATAATGGAGAAGGAGATTTCAGAGAAAAGTTAAGTATTTAAGTTCTGGTCAATTTCTAGTTAAAGACAGAGATACTGACTAAATCTAGAATTGCGACCCTCTAAGTTATAAAGCAAAATTAAGCTGACTTGTTAAAAGATAGTTGTGGATCAGAGGAAAAGTGTCCAGTAAGATGCTCTTTAGAAAAAATATATCCAAATCACAAAAACTCACTAAATTTAGTTTAAGAAAAGTTTTGAGTAAAGATGTACCAGGAAAATTAACAAAAGTCAAAAAGATTTAGCACTCTTAATATCAGACAAAATATATTTCAAACAATGAACTAGACAAATAGAAATATTTTATATTGATAATAACCTACCAAAGCAATACAATACTCAAGAATATCTATGATTCTAACAATGTTATCTTGAAATAATGAAACAAAAAGTCCAATATAACATCAAAGACAGATTGATAAATCTACAGTCATAGTGGGTGATTTTAACACATTTCTCGCAACAACTTACAGATAAAGCACACCAATAATTTAAAAGACAGTGAGAGATTTGAACAAAATCATTAACATACTCATTCTAATACTTTTCAAGCACATGTGAAAAGTTCAAAAAATTGGTCACATAACCAGTTATAAAAGAGGTTCTATGAATTGCAAAGAATTCGTATCATCTAGATTACAGTCTCTGAACACAATTTAAGAAATTGGAACTCTCACTCTCTCTCTCTCTCTCTCTCTCTCACACACACACACACACACACACACACACACACACACACATTAGAACACAAAAATTAAGACAAACTCCAACCCTTATATATTTGGTTATTAAGAACATGTATTTCTAAACAATTGATTAATAATTTGAAATTAAAGTCATTAGCACGCAATGATTATTAAGTCATTACACACCAAATCCCATGGAAAGCAAACTAAAGGCAAAATGAAAAAGAGGATCGAAGGGCAGTTACGTAGAGAATTTAAAACTCTACAACTATAAACAAGGTCATAAAATGACTTTTAAAACTTAGATTAAAATGGACAACTTTGTGAAAAAGTATAAATAACCATATATTGGCAAACATTAATTCAAAGCCTGAATCCTCACTTTAATTTGCAGTCACAGATCCGAAAGCCACCAGTTCCCATGGTACTGCACATGGGTTCCAACATGATTTTAAGTGCAGAGAACTTTTGTTTTCTTAAGTTTACTTATTTATTTTGAGAGAGAGCACATGTGAGCAGGGTAGGGGCAGAAAGAGAGGGAGAGAGAGAATCCCAAGAAGTCTCTGTGCTGTCGGCACAGGGCCTGACGGGGGACTCTATCTCATGAACTGTGAGATCATGACCTGAGCTGAAATCAAGAGTCAGATGCCAGAGCCACCCAGGTGTCCTGAAGTGCAGAGAACTCTTATCTTGGGTGAATCTTACTCAAGGTCTTTTCTAAGGCTGTTGTAAATTTGATGTGAACATAGGACAAGGGCAATTCAAAAAGGAAGGTTTAAGGGGCACCTCACTCGGTTGAGCATCAGACTTCGGCTCAGGTCATGATCTTGTGGTTCTTGAGTTCGAGCCCTGTGGTGGGCTCTGTGCTGACAGCTCAGACTCTGGAGCCTGCTTTGAATTCTGTGTCTCCCACTCCCCTGCTCATGCTGTGTCTCTCTCTGTCTTTCAAAAATAAATAAACCTTAAAAAGGTTAGAAGAAAAGAAAAGAAAAAGGAAGGTTTAAGCCCACCTACCTTAGAGATGAAAAATACCTAGGTAAAATATTGATAATCAAATACATCGTATTTCAAAATGTATTGCAACAAAGCAGGATTTATTATAGGAATTCAAGGATGGTTTATCACATATAAATCTCCTGTTATAATTTAGCAATTGGCAGATTAAAACCATAGGGTAATATGAAAACATACAGAAAAAAATCACTTGATAAAATTTAAACTTTATTCATTATTAAAAATGTTTTTCTAGTCAACTAGTTAAAAAAGGGAACTCCCCCAGCTCCCACCTTGAGCTCAAGCCATACTCTGTCCTCACCGACCTTGTGCTGTGCGCACTTCGGGACCCCGATGGAACCTGAACGGACTTCCGTCACCTTCTAGTTGCTGGACGGGGGAGACGTTAGCAGGACACCAAAAGGCAAGAGCAGGGTCATATCAGACTACTCACCCCCGCAGGTGCCTCTCCCCAGGTCCTCTGCCCTAATCAAAGCTCCCTCTCCACATACCTGTGTTCCACATTCTCAGGCCTCAGGAGGTGCCAGCTTCCCGCTTCGGCTGGCCTTGAGAGGCTGCATGACGCCTTTTCAACCCTGATCACAGCTGTATAAGTAGTACCTTCACTAAGTTCTTCTCAGATTACTCAGTCTGGTGTAGCTCTGTTTTCTGCCTGGAACCTGACGAATATAGATACTCTGTATATATAATAACTTTACATTTTTCACTGATACACGTACATAGAAGTATAAAGACACATGGGGAAAATATGTACCAGGGTGGGGAGAAAGGAAAGGGATTGGATCTGTGGATGTGGGCAGAGGAGACTTCGACAATATCCCTAATATTATCCTCCTTATGTTTAAAGAACTGTGAACGTGTTGATAATAATACACTCTAGGGGCGAGCAGAGGGAGTTTGTGGTATTCTTCCGTGAACTCCGAATCCTTAACACTTCCATGCCTGACTCCGTAAACACGTTTTTTTAGTGTTTATTTTTAAGAGAGTGAGAGAGCATGTAGGGGAGCCGAAGAAGGGCAGAGAGAGAGAGGGAGACAGAGAATCCCAAGTAGGCTCCACACTGTCAGTGCAAAGCCAAACACAGGGCTTGAACCAGTGAACTGTGAGATCATGACCTGAACCAAAGTCAGTCGTTCCACCAACTTGAGCCACCGAGGTGCCTGTCCGTCCACACTTAGAAGTGCAGTGCGAGTGTGACGTGAAAAACGGCAGTGATGGTCGTTTAGGGATGCTAGAGTTGCTGGATGGAGATAACACTCTTCTGAGTAATACTTATATTTTCAGAGCTCTTTGACATGCCTCATTTCATTAATTTGTTCATTAGCTAGCAACAAGGATTTCCTGGTAGGAGGGAGAGACTTTGAGAAGCCTAAGCTGCAAATAAGCAGGGCAACAGTAATTAGATTAAAGACTATTTATTACCATGGTTAAATAAGAATAATCAATTTAAAGAAATTCATAATTTTGTGTATTTTCCTTGTATTTTATTTTTAAGTAGCTACATAGTATTTTTTAACTGAAGAATATTTTAGCTGTGGGGTTGAAATAACTGAATTATTTTATAAATTGAGTCAGACACACGATTTAATTTTTCTGTTTGGAAGCAACCCTCATAACAGAGCTTAATAAATTTGTTTCTTGTGCCTTCCATTTCAATAATTTGTAGCAAATACTTAAAAAAATTTTAAATGTTTATTTTTGAGAGACAGAGAGAGATGAGAGAGTGAGCATCAGCAGGGCAGGGGCAGAGAGAGAGAGAGACACAGAATCTGAAGCAGGCTCCAGGCTCTGAGCTAGCTGTCAGCACAGAGCCCGACGCGGGGCTGGAACCCACGAACCGTGAGATCATGACCTGAGCCGAATTCCAACACTCAACCGACTGAGCCACCCGAGGGCCCCTATAGCAAATACTTATTAAATGATCAGTGCGTTATGAGGTACTCTTCTAGGAATCTCGGATATTTTTAAAGTATAAACAGGGATATAGTTGTGGTTACTCTAAGAAATTGTTGACTGATAGGGTGTATTCCTTTGGGAATCTATAGGCTAGTATCTATCCAAAAGCGTACCATCCATCTCCTGTGCTTTTATCTAGCTGCTAAGGAATTAGATCCTAGATTTAGAATTTGAATCATTACTTCCCTTCCATAGCATGTAATTTGTTGAAAACAGCAGTATCAAGGAGAGTGTTTCTACTTTTAAATGGTGCTTGTGATAACAAGATCACCACCTACAGCAGGTGAGACCCCAGAGACCCATCAGTGGTCTCAGAGCCTCCCTGGGCAGGTCCTCCTCTGACGCTGCAGCACGGGTGACGCGGAGCTGGCATCCAAACCGTGGCCAGCATGAAGTCGTCAGCCTCGGGTGCTCTGTTGATGAGGGGACATCTAGATGATACACTTCTTGGAGTAAGACAGTTGTAGAATCAGGAGTAGCCATCTAAAATGACCTTGGCCTTCTTCCTTTCCTTTCCTTTCCTTTCCTTTCCTTTCCTTTCCTTTCCTTTCCTTTCCTTTCCTTCCCTTCCCTTCCCTTCCCTTCCCTTCCCTTCCCTTCCCCTTCCCTTCCCCTTCCCTTCCCCTTCCCTTCCCCTTCCCTTCCCCTTCCCTTCCCCTTCCCTTCCCCTTCCCTTTCTTTTCTTTTCTTTTCTTTTTCTCACTGGGTAGGGAAAGTCTTTTAGGGAAAGTCATTTCCCTAAAAATATCAGCAAGTACAGAGGTGGTGACTAAGCAGATTTTGGTGGGACTTCAACAGTATCAGAAGTTTGGGATTAGCTACTGGCATCACAGTCTTGGTTGACAATAGAAAGAGCTAAGGTTGCAGATATTGGTCAAAGGGTTTAAATAATAATGTACCAATGTTCCTTGACTATTCTATTGAGATACTTTCTCACTACACTTAAGACTGAGAGCCAGGGATATTCTCCTGCTTATATGATGCTTTACGAGGGGAAAGGGAGGGTAGGTGTGCCACCCTTGCAATTTGGAGGAGCAAATTCCATGATTCTGAGTTTGTGCACGTACGAGTGTGGTGAGTTTTGGAAAAAGACCTTGCAATGTACTCGTCATCCATTCAGCAATGCTCCTCAGTGGGAATCCAGAGTATCAAAGGTGTTCTGAGAAATGCTAAAACGTTTGGTGGAGGAGGAAAGCTTTCTTCTCTCTTGTCCTCTGTATTTTCACCCCAAAGTGGAAGAGCCCGTATGGATTAGCCAATGACCATTTTACTAAGCTGCTATTTCATGAGCACCTACTATGTGCTAGGGACTTCATGTACATTGTCTCTAATCCTCAAAACAACTTTTATTTCATTTTAGTACAGAGACATTAAAACTCAGGTTAAATGTACTGGTTAAGAATGCACAACCCAGCGTCAAGTTGCAATGCTGTTATTTAGCTTAAGTATGTTTATTCTGCTAGGGATTATGTCAGTTTCCTGCATTTAGTGTCACTAATTGTGGAGGATCTGATTCCTTTCTTCCCCCAAAACAAAAATAACAACAAACCACAGCATATATTCTTTAAACCTATCCCTTCTTCTAAAAAGAAACTCAAAGAATGTTCTCTCTTAGAGCAATGCTGATGTTGGAGTAGAGCAGACACCCTCTTCACATGGTGCTCTGTGCCTTTTGGGGATCTTGAGCAAGATTGCAAACTGCAGTATCATTAATCACACAAGTTGTTTCCATCTGCAAAAATGTCAATGATGTACATTCCCCAGGCCACAGGTGAGAGTGGCTGTCTCTAGTATTATATATTGTCAACAGTTCTAAATTGGTGTGAAACTGCCTACTTTCAGTAACCCATGACCACGGAAGAAAGTAATGCGGCATTTAACTGAAAATAGCAAACAATACCTAGATCTTCTATCGTTGCATTTAGAATCTATTATATGATTTGGACAGGGGAGATTTCCACTTCCTAATTATTTTCTTGAGTGTGTGTAAAAATGAGTTTACATCTGGGGCACCCAGATGGCTCAGCTGATTGGGTGTCTGACTTCAGCTCAGGTCATGATCTTTCAGGTCAGGAGTTCAAGCCCCGCATCAGGCTCTGTGCTGACAGCTCAGAGCCTGGAGCCTGCTTTGACTTCTGTGTCTCAGTCTCTCTCTGACCCTCCCCTGCTCTGTCTCTCTCTCTCTCTCTCTCTCTCTCAAAAATAAATAAATATTTAAAAAATTTTAAAAGATGAGTTTACATCCCTTGGGCCCCCTTATGAGAACAAAAGAATTAATGGCCCAGGTGTGTGCTGGATAGCAAGAAAAAAATACCCGAGGTTAAAATGCTGGAATGTATATGCAAATATAAATAATAACCAACCTGTTCTATCTTACCATCTTTTCCCCCCAAATATTTTATTATTTATAAGTGGTGTTTGGCCAGTACTTACGAATGCATTAGAACCACTGAGCAATTTTTTTATGTTATTTTGCTGAACACCTTAATAAGTACTTTTACTCCATATGTGAGAGTGAAAACATCTTGTGTTCAAACAAACCTAACATATCGGAAAGGTTTGTTCTCTTAGAGCAGTAACAGCATTCTCCCCCTTCCCCTTCCTCCAAATCTTGTTAACAGAATTTTCTTGCTTAGCATTCAAAGCTGATTGTCTACCCCAAGCCTTGAAGAATTAAGATTTCTATATCAGTGTAGAAGTTGAACGTTTACTTTATTCAATAATGTATTTGTAACAGCAAGGGCTAGATGTGTGATTCTGTGTGTTTGTGTGAAATATGTGTATATAGGTGTGTGTATAAAATATACATGCAGTATCTATATGTCTCTATATAAAATACATTAAATATAGTACATATGGTTATATATATGTGTATGCATAAGTTGTTCTGTGTGGCCTCAACTGAATTTCTGATTTATTTTTTATTTATTCTTTTATTGGTGGAAGCGTTTTCCACTGAAAAATTATGTTTTATAAACATGAAGATATAAAAAAGATCTCTTGAGATACATTGATTAGAAATGCATTAAGGCAAAATTCAAAAGTTAATTTGCTATGGAGCGCCCGGGTGGCTCAATTGGTTAAGTGTCTGACTTCGGCTCAGGTCATAATCTCACAGTTTGTGAGTTCGAGCCCCATGTCAAGCTCTGTGCTGACAGCTCAGAGCCTGGAACCTGCTTCAGATTCTGTCTCCCTCTCTCTCTGTCCCTCCCCCTCTCATACTCTCTCTCTCTCTCTCTCTCTCTCTCTCTCAGAAATAAATAATAAAACATTAAAAAAAATTTTTAAAGTTCATTTGCTAGATTCTACCAAGTAAGCATGATTCTAGCAGGTCTTAATATGTGAACATATGTGAATAGTTGATTTTAATGTTCAGTTTTACCAAGATGTTTGTTACAGTTCGATTATAAATATTGTGGTGAATGTCCTACACCATACATACATTTAGTAGAAACTTCTTTCAAGCTGTTTTTGGAATGGGCAATACTTTGGCAAAAAAAAAATAAGGGAATTAAAAGTACAAAAAAAGATATTTATTGCTTTGGTGACAATAATTAACACAGTGACTTGTTTGTTCAGATTTTCTAAGCCCATCTTTTGTGTCCTACCTTCTCTGGTGTCCGTCTTTTCAGAACTCTAAGGGAAGTAAAGTTACCAAACTCTGTATTCGTCCGACTTTGACTTGGAGTGCTCACTACAGGCAGGATTTATTACCTCCACCTGGGTGGGTCTCCGCCTCGGACCGTGAACTTCACAGGTGTTCCTCAGCTCTCTCTCCTCCCATCCCTCAGGTGAGAGAAGATGGCTAGAGGCATTGAGGTTGGAAATGTCCTTTCTCTGGTCAGTGAGGCTCAGATTATATCCTGGCGTTTGGGCTCCAGTTAACCGGTTCCTTTGAGGGCAGGCTTTGTTCAGAACTGGGAACTCTGGGGTTTTTCAGCTGGTTCTTTTCCCCTCCCACTGCCAGAAGCTGGAGGGGATTTTTCTCTGATATTTTCTGGGAGAACCTGATTGAGCTCCTGGAGGTAAATCTCACAGAGTTGTTGGGGGGCTTCCCTATGATTGGGTCCCCCAGGAGTTTCTGACTCTCAGACTTGTCCGTGCTGAGTTTCCAGGTCAAGTCTCCTGCCAGCACCGGTTCCCAGTGACTTCTGCTCGGGAGTCTCTGCTGTGACTCCTGCACTCACCTGTCCCTCCAGCCCTGGGCCAGC
Source organism: Suricata suricatta (assembly GCF_006229205.1). Lineage (NCBI taxonomy): Eukaryota > Metazoa > Chordata > Mammalia > Carnivora > Herpestidae > Suricata > Suricata suricatta. The sequence goes on from NC_043714.1 coordinate 60,384,167, forward strand.
AGTTTGCCCAGTGTCTTCTCCTGTCCTACCGATCTGAGGACATTGTTGCTGTCTCAGCCTGTTAGGCTGGAGTGGTGACTTCCAGTATTCCTACATGTGGAACTGAGAACTGGAGGTGACTATCTCCATTGTACAAACAAGAACGGAGTCTAAAAGATTGTAAAGTTATGCCCCAGTCACACAGCTGAGAAATCAGAGACGGCACCATCACTCCAGTTGTCTGATTCTAAATCTAGGTTCCTTCATAGGTAGTGGGGCGTTTGCTCTCTGTCACATAAGTTTAGAAATGGCCGGTTCTCTGCCCCGACCAGAGCTTAGAGTGAGTCAACGTTCTATCGTGTGACTGACCTGGAGGTAAATCCGTGTGGCATGTGTGTATCATGTCTCTTTCACAGCCATCTGGATAACCTTGGGCAAGTGACTTAGCCTTTCTTTGCCTCTTTTCTTCATCTATAAAATGAGAATTGTAACATTTCTTATAGGATTGGTGTGAGGAATCTGTGGGACAGTGCACAGCACATACTTAGTGCTTCATTAATGCTATCACAAGGAGGAGAAGTGGGAGTCCCTGTAACCCTGACCCTGTCCTTTCCCTTTGCCCCATTCTGCCTCTCGCTGGTCCCCAGATTCCCCCTTCTACAGCTCTCTGTGAATTTAACTTTTGCTCCTTGGTATGGGTCTTCTTTTTCCTGTTCGCTTCCATGTATTAAAACTGTCCTTAGAAGCTTTTCAGAATTTTCTGTTGAAGTAAATCTCCTGAACCAAAGGAGAATTCTCATGTGTTGGCGTGAACCACCATTACCAATGATCCACTTTGGGACTCTATGGTCTATTTTTGAAACATAATCCCTGGTTGCTGAGCTCATGTTGTTTTCTTCCCAGAACAAACATGGCTCAGGTGTGCCATTAATACTTAATATCTGTAAATGCAACCAGACTGTGCCTATGCCGACGTCTTACCGGTGTGGGTAGGGATGACCGCAGACTCTCACTGCAGAATCTCACCAGTGACGAGCATGGAGGCATTTTCCTGGCATTTCTGATGATCTCGGCTTAATTACGTATGCATATGGAGGCCTGGCTTTAACTATTGGAACCAGCTCTGCAGTCCTACGTGAGCAGCTTAGTCCCCATCTCAGGAAGTCCTTTGTCATACTCCCAAGGAATGTGGCTTTACCTTTTGTACTAAAAGACCATAATTACTGCTGGACAATGACAGCATTTTGTTTTGTTTTGTTTTGGACCCAGAGAGGTATACTGGGGCCTCTTTTCCGTGGGGTAGTGTTGGAAGAAGTGAATGAGCTATGAATACTTTGCATTAAGTTATGGTTCTTAGCATCAACAAAGGTTATGGGACAAAAGAAGATTGAGGAAGACAAAGTAAAGGGAAAATTGAGAGCAGAAAGGTGTTATGGTTAGAATTGGAGCAGGTCATTACATAATCTAAAATAATGACAGTGCAGGTGGTGGAATCAGAAATAAAAATCACCGTGGCTTTTCTCCTGTAAAGGGATCTAATGTGCGCCAGTGGGAGAGCCATGACGTCTAGGGGAAGTGAGGTAGGAAGGAAGTATTTAACTTTACAAGAAAGGAGCTAATCAGAATAATATTTTTGTTGGCATTCAAAGGAAGGAAGCTCCCGGATTACACCTGGAAGTTGTTATCTTCTGACTGCAGTGGGTCTGCAGATCCCCATACGCCTTGCAGTGGGAGACACATAATAATCCCGGGCTCCCGGCAGAGAATTGCAGCAGGCCAGTTTGCTAAAGCATACAGAACACTGAGCAGAAGTTACAGGACCATAGACTATAATGTCTCCGACATCTCAGATTTGAGCAGTTGTAAACAGAGGGCTCAGAATAACTTGTGGTTAAATGTGAGTTCTTCGGGAAGCAGACATAATACAATCTGTTCCCACCAGATTGGGACTTGCTGATTCATTCGTTTATTCCATCAGCAAATGTTTATTGGAACCTACAATATGCCAGCTTCTGCACTAGAATCATCTAGAGTCCTTGGCTACGTGAGGAGAATTCAGGAACTCAGATTTGGTCTCTGGACCTCACATAATGGTATAAATTTTACTCCCCAACGCTCAAGGGTAAGAAAGGTCCCTTGTATTTCTTTCTCCAAATCCAAGATGATCCAGTCAGACAATCCCACTTTCGTGGCCCAGCCTGACCAGTAGGAAACAGAATCCTAGGATGTGGTCTTTTCCAGGTTAGGAAAGTGCTCTAGAGTAAGTGCAGAAGACTGGAGAAGGGCTCTCCTGAGTTTAGCCCTGTCTAGGCATGTTGCTCTGATCGGAGGCTCCGGTCAGTTTCCTGCATTTAGTCATAGGGAGAGGGAGATCCAATTGCTTCCCCCTCCAATTAACCTCATGTATGTTTAAATCAAGCCTGTCTCTTCTAAGAGAAATGTAAATGGTGTTTTCTCTCAGTGTAATGCTGATGTAGAGTGGATATTTTCTCTAGGCGATAGTCTGTATCTTTTGTGAGGGTTTTGCCTCCTTTCCATGTGATAAAACATGAAAGCTTGGCTCCTTTTTTTAGAATATATTTTTTAAGTTTATTTTGAGAGAGAGAGAGAGAGAGAGAGAGAGAGAGAGAGAGAGAACCCCAAGCAGGCTCCACACTGTCAGAGCAGAGCTCGATGGGGGTCTTGAACTCACAAACCATGAGAAAACGATCTGAGCAGACACCAAGAGTTGGAGACCAACTGCCTGAGGCACTCAGGCACCCCATGGCTCTGTTTTGAGTACAGAGAGGGTAAGTTCTTTAGTTTTGCCTAATATAAAATTCAAATTAATATATTGCATATATTTTCTTGTCATATCTGAAAATGTCCTGTTTCCTCCTAGCTGAAATTCTTTAAAGTCAAATCTTCTTGAAGGGAAATCCTTTGGTTCCCCTTTGAGATGTGCCTAGACTACAAATATCTTCGGGGAACAAGAATGCCCTGACATAGCCGTGGTGGCAATATTGTTTAGATCTAGAAGCTAACATCTATTGATTTGACAAAAGGTGTGCATTTCAGTTGATCAATGGGACAAACCCCTTGAAGATTTCAAGGGTCAAATTAATCATGGCCACCACGTGCTAGAGGAGCTGTTTGTTCCTTTCTATGCAATATGTGACGACCCTCCCATCCCAACCTAAAGCCAAACACCTTGGTTTTTGTTCCTCTTTCGAGTGCCAGAGGCAGTCCAAGTAGAGAGTTTGAATCCCAAAATGTTGATTTTAGACACTTTATAACGGTTAATGATCGGAAGAACAAATACGTCTAATGTCACGTCCGCTCTATTCAGCTGGTCGAGGTTTTCCAGGCTGTGGTGGGAGGAGCATTCTGACGCTGTCTGAGCCCAGCAAGAAAGACTCGAGTAAATGACACCTGTCGCAGAAGCCCCATGGGAGAGGTTTGGTACAACGTTCATCTTGTTTCTCAGGATTACAGAGCAAAGGAGATCAGGTGAGATCCGATGAGATTAGCAAAATCAGGGCAAAATCAGAGAAATGGTAACTCTTTCCTTGGAAGTTAGTCTTCTGTGGTTTGTGGATAGAACTCTGAGACACAGAAGGCAGGAGGGAAGGAAATGGTCCCCACATTCAGGCTCATGGGGGCTGCTGGCAAACCCATGGGTCCTCACTGCTCTACCCACAGAAGGTTCTATACCCTGAAGGCACGGTGATGGTGAAAGTGGTATGAAAGGGGTGAGTGGAGAAAGAGCACTGAAATCCTCCATTCTTTTGTTCCAGAAATTTCTCTGATACTGACTGAAGTATGCTAAGAAAGGCCAATCACAAAACTATATATTAGACTCATTTAAGCTTTTCCATTTTTTAGTTTTTGACCCTGATGTCCATACTACCAGAACTGATTGATGCTTTTGATCATTGGTTATTCTGGAGTATTAATATTTTTGTCTCCAAATCATAATTTGTGCAGAAAATTCAAAAGTTCTCAAAACTGTATTTTGCCCTATGTTGTGAAAAGTATGAGCTGAAAGTATGAGCTAAGATGAAACTTTATTATAAGGGAGGAAGCTATTTATTTTTTATTTTTAATAGGTGTTTCTAAATTATGTAAGTGCAACAACAGTAATAAAATTTTATTTGGTGTCACGTGATATTTTTTGCACCCTTAAATTTCAACCACTTGAATTGCTTGAAAGATTACTTTAGCAAATAATCAGACCATAATGTTCCAATTATTGTTGGTGCTTTACAAATAAACCATATAAATGCCTAACATTTCCAACTTTGAAAAATGCCTGAGGACGGCTGAACATATGGTCTATAAACTCACCTACTGGTTGAAAACCCAACGTGTCTCTTTAAGGCCGGTATTTTTTTTTTTAAGTGTGTGACACAAATTTCATAATTAGCAAAATGAGGCAGTATGTGTTTGATGCTAAAATAATTTGTCTTCTCCATGAAAGAAAAGAAATAGGACAGGTGTTTGGAGAAAATAACCAAGAGGTTGTTTCAGAAGTTTTTGCTTGTGTCCATGTTTTAAATATTTAATGTTTGGAATAATCTAGGAGCCATTGTTTCTCCTAATAAGAATGAGGGAACATCAGTCTACACATCGGGACTTTCCCTCTATTTAATTTCATTCGGGTCATTGCAGAGGTACCAAGAAAGGGATGTTAAGGTTTGCAAGGACTACATATAGTTGGCAACATCAGAAACCCTCGGCTGCACTATCCTTATAGTCCACAAGATGGCGCTCCTACCCTATAGAAGTTAGCTGCTTGTATTTCCCCCAGCTTGTTTCTGTGACCTGTGTTTTTCTTGGTTTGTCTTTTTAATTTGATTGTGCTTGTCTCTGCCTCTGCCTTTTACTTGGTATTTTTGCTTTCTATTTTCATCTCTCTTTCTATCCTTCTGTTGCAATGAGCAGACTAGCTAGGTTTTAGTGAGTTTCCTCATTACAGAGTTGGTGAGGTCATCGTGCTACTGACTGATCTAATACTAATTCTGTGTGGGGGGGGGAGTGAGGGGGAAGGAGGAAGTTCTTTGTCCTATGGGTACAGACTTCGAGAAACTTGACATCAAGATAGGTGATTTTTTTTAGCTTATATAGAGCCACTGTAATCCCATTATAGCACGATTTAATTGCACAGAATACTTGAACTGGGTGAGATCATTATTATGATTTTCATTATGACACCAAGTCTAACAAGGGGGTAGTTCTCCTATAGCAGATAGCTTGGGTTCTGTTCTCAATACTGGAGTCATAAAGGACCCTCTAGTCTAGCTGTTTGCATTGTGTTTGATTACTGGGTTTAAATGGGATGTGTGTATATACATATATAAGCTAAAATAACATGACTGGGTAGACAGGAGACAATCCATTCATCTGGCTGTTACTTGGAATGAAAAGTTTGGCGACTTTTTTCCCACTAAAATGCCTGACTGGGGGCCAGGGTGTCTTAGAGTCGGCCTGACCTGGCCCGAGTGACTCCTGTAACCCCAGCACTCTATTAAATGCCGTCCTGTCCTGAGGGGATGCGGGGCGGCCCGTCACCTGCCCTGGCGTCAGCCGCTGTTCCAGTGGCCCCGCGCTCCCAGGAGCCGCCTGCAAACTGGCAGCTGCGTGTTCCCGAGGCGCGCTGTGTGCGAGCCGGTTCCGGCACCTGGAGGCCCGCACAGATGCCTGCGAAAGGTCAGAAATCCCACATAAAAGTTGCACTTTTCTTTTTTTTAATACCAGCATATGAACTTTTAATGGTAGATTACCTCTTCGTGTTTGAAACCCCCAATAGAAGCCGTATGTCTTTGCCCAAATGATTATGTTTTGCAATCGCAGCAGGGGAGGGGGGACCCCCGTAATGGAAGATGAAACATCCAGTCCCATAAAAGGTTAGGTGACAGTGACCTGCAGGACCCACGGGACCTGCTCACAAGGCGGGACGCGGGGCCTCCCCAGCCTGCCACAGCAGGAGGCTTAGAGCGAGCTGGCTGGAGCTCAGGGCTGCCATATCCATGACCGAAACTTGGAGACCAGACCCCTTGTGACACGGAAAATACGCAGCAGCGCGCGTGGTTCCCGTCCGTTCAAAGCAAGTCCTTTCATTGCCAGTTCACTCGATTACATGTAGCCCGTGTGCACAGGTGTTTACGGCCCTCTGTCCACGCGCCCGGCGATGAGGGGGTGCAAGGACACGGGCAGGTAAGATGCACCCTGCTGCGGCTGGCGTCGCCCCCACCCAGTGCTGTGCCCGGGAGCCCGGCCCAGACCGACCACATCACCGTCGTTCCGCGCCCTGTGGCTCTGGGTCGGTTTGGGCGACGCGAGACACTGGCAGGCGGTGGGGCTGGGCAGGAGGGGGGCTGGGGTACTTACTCCATAGCTCCATGTGGCCTTTCCTCTGTGCAGACCCTGACTGAGCCTCCCTTCCTTCCTCTTTATGCCCTCGTGTGATTCGTGTCCCCCACCACGTTCCTGTCCTCAGATTTGTGTCCCCCTTGAAGCTGTGGTGGCGAGTGTGAAGATGGAATGGAAGAAGGGGAGGGGGCTGGCGCTGAGTGAACATTGAACCTGGCTAGGACCAGAAAGGAGCCGAGGGGGAGGTGTGGCTCCATGGTAAGGACAGGCCAGACTCTGACCTCATATCCTCTGGTCAGAGGGTTGGAGTTCATCCTCAGGGTGCGGGAAGTCACAGAAGAGTTTTGAAGCATAGGCTCCGAGTTTTAGAAGGAACCCTCCAGCAGCAGGGCGGAGAGTGGATGGAGGGAGCTGCAGGCAAGGAATTGGAGGGGAGAAGCTCCAGCGACAGGCATTAAGAGAAGCTGGTAGGTTAAGAGGCATTTGGTTACATTCTCTTTGTTCAAGCTCCCTTGCTCAGCTCCCAGATGGGTAAGCCCCAGAGGCTTCTTTCCAGAGTAGTGTAGCTGCTCTGATAGAAGCCCCTGCAGCAGAGGGCCCTGGGGGGACCTCAGGGGGCGGTGCGAATGCGGGTGTGGAAGGAGTGGGTGCACAGCCAAATCCTGAAAATCAGGGAGCTAAGCGAAGGGGGCTCTGCAGTGCCCTGGGCTCCTGCGGAGGACGGCCCACCAAGTGAGACTGGGAACTGCCAGTCTCGGTCCTTTCCTCCCTTCCTCCCTCCCTTCCTCCTCCCTTCCTCCCTCCCCCCCTCCCCAGCTCCCTCCCTCCCTCCCTCTTGTCTGTCTGTCTGTCTATCTATCTATCTATCTATCTATCTATCTATCTATCTATCTATCTATCTATTTATCTATCTATCTATCATCTCTCTGTATCTGTCTATCTATCTATCTATCTATCTATCTATCTATCTATCTATCTATCATCTCTCTGTCCCCTGGAGAAGGAGAGCTAGGTTCAAAAGAGTGAGAACAGGTAAGTGCTGAGCCAACCATGCTCCATCCCCGCCCCAAGTCCGAGAAAGTGCAGACTGGGCCGCTCTCCACCTGAGACCACCCCCCCCCCCCCCCCCC
>NC_043714.1:60391726-60393066 GCF_006229205.1 Suricata suricatta
ATCCCCGCCCCAAGTCCGAGAAAGTGCAGACTGGGCCGCTCTCCACCTGAGACCCCCCCCCCCCCCCAGCTACGACACTGCCTCCTGTGAGATCAAGGGAAAACACTGAATCAGAGAAGAAATTCCGCTTAAAATGATAGGATCAAGTTTTCAAATAACCGAAAGTATCCAGAAATTGTAAGATATGCCTCGGATATCAACATGGGAGGGAGAAGGGAGATTTCCCAGAGAAGGATGAGCGTTGAATGGTTTTTTGTTTACACCCCACTGAGCCTGAACTTCTCAATTACCACACAAACACATATACGTAAATATATGTCAACTTAAATGTGCAGAAATTTTAAAAACTGTCTATGTATTTATACACACATACATGTATTTGTAGCGATGTGTATGTATATATGTATGCACACACAGTTTCCTGGAGATATTCACTGTAAGACCTTGGAAAATATGGACATATATAAAAGAAGACAGAAATCATCCTGTCACCCAATAATTTCCTCACATTTTATCAGGTAAATGTATGTTAAAACTCTTCCTCATTGAGACACATTGTATGGACATCACTAAAGTCATTTGGTAATACTGCTAACAATACTGTAACTCTAAACAAGTTATACCCGTTGACACTGTCGTCATGCCTGTGACCAGTTACAATGTGGTCACAGTACGGATTCTACCGCAGAAACTTTCTTCTGTCAGTTTGGGGGTGAGAAATGGAAGCTGATAATTTCCTTAATGTTTATTTACTTTATTCTTAGGGAGCCCACATGTAGGAGAGGTCTCCTGCTTATATGTATTGTACCCAAGATTTCTTTATCGCCCCCAGAAACCAGAGACCACCAGGGAGGCCAAAGCACGCATGCAAAAGCAAAGGGCTTTATAATGAACTTGGGCCCGGCCAGCCTAAACTCGGGCTCACAGACTTCAACAACACACTGGATCCACGTGGAGCAAGCCCAGAACATGGCAGGGCAGGGCCTTTTATCAGTTTGGGAAGGGGGAGTTACAGGAAATTGTGACACAGGTACAGGGGTCCTATCAATATAGCATCACATCATTGACAGTAACTTTAACCAATCACAGAGTGGACCCAGAACCCCCAGGTAGGGCGAGACTAGGACCCTCAGGTAGGGCATGACTAGTCTTAACCTCCATCTTTAGGCCCGCCCCCAGAAATGTTAATGGTGTTAGCTAGCCTTCAAGGTCAGAGGGGAAACTTGAATCAAATCTGCATCCTTACAGTATGACCTCTTCTACAATCTATTTATCACTGTTGCGTATTTTAAAAAGTTGAAGTGATTATTTTTGTTTTAGAAGAAAGATTTATGTACTAA
>NC_043714.1:60393166-60535965 GCF_006229205.1 Suricata suricatta
AGGCTCTGTGCTGACAGCTAGCTCAGAGCCTGGAGCCTGCTTCCGGTTCTGTGTCTCCTTCTCTCTCTGCCCTTTCTCCTCTCATGCTCTGTCTCTCTCTGTATCAAAAATAAATAAAGCATAAAAAAAAAAAGACTCCAAAGTCTTTGTGCCCAAGCTTCATTTAAAAAAAAAAAAAAAAGAATAGTTTCTTATATCACAGAGTTGTTTGGGTTTTGGGTCTGAAATGAGAATGATTCTGTGTTTCCCAGTCCTCTCTTTCCCTGTTTGCCTCTCTCTCTCTATGTGTGTATATATAAGTGAGCATGTACTCAGATAATACATATGTGTGAAGGAGGGGCGGACAGAGAGAGAGGCAGGAAGAGAAAGTGCTTCAAAGGCTGTAATGCGCCCCACAAGTATCAAGTAAGTTTTTAAACATTTCCCGAAGGGCCGGAAGCGCAGGCCGTCTTTAGAGACCAGGTTCTTAGTTCCATCCTCGAGTTGGCTTTATTAAACTGAGAAAAATTCCGCCTATGATGCAGCTGCTTGGTTTCAAGTAACAGAAGCGGACTCTGGTTCACTTGTGCAAAGAGGGAATTTACTGGAAGGATACGGTCTTGCTCGCGGAGCAGACGGGAGGCGAAGGACAGAGGGCACGCGGCAGCTGTGCGGGTGGGGGCAGTGCGAGGGGAGGAGCGGAGCTGACTGCACTTGTTTCCCCAAACCCTCCTTTCCCTGAGAAAAAGTTCTGACTGTGTTCAGTTTGGGCTTGTTTTGTTTTTCTTTTTCTTTTTTATCATTGTGATATGTGTGATACATTTCATCAGTGTATCATTTTTTAGCGTTGAAGCCTGGAATTTGGAGGGAGCACTGTTGTGACCCCAGCTTACGGCCGTACGTGCCCCGTGGGCTGGAGATGCGGCGATTCGCTGACGGCAGCTAGGCTGTGTCGGGGAGTGCAGGAGGGATTTACCCAAAAGGGAATTGGGGTAACATTCATATTAACACAGAGACATGACTGTTGGGGGGCTTACACCCAGCAAATGTCATCCAGCCACCTCAGGTTTTGTCTCCTGCTCCAGCGTTAGGGGAGCCCGACAGAAGGAAGCAGTCAGGAGAGGACCCGGGGATAAAAGCCAAAAAGCCCTTCTCTTGGCCTGTCTGACAAAGTCCCAGCCTCTAGGATGTAGCCAGCATGGCCCTTGACTCCGACTCAACAAACGTCTTGTCTTAAGGGCGATGGTGAGTAGAGAGATGTATGGTGCCAATGCCCTGAGGGCCCACGGGGACCCACCCTAGGGAAGATTCGGTGTTAAGATACTGTAGCCCACGGGGCACCCAAGTGGCTCAGGTCATGATCTCAGGGTTCATGGACCCTGCGTAGGGCTCGGTGCTGACAGCCTGCTTCAGATTCTCTGTCTCCCTTTCTCTGTGTTCCTCCCCCGTTCATGCTCTCTATCTCTCAAAAATAAATAAACATTAAAAAAATTAAAAACAAAATAAGATACTCTAGCCAAGGACAATGGGCACAAGCAAGCACCCAATTCGCCACAGCTGAGAAGAAGCAGAGGAGGGACATGGTTGCTTCATCATAAGACTCAAGACTTTTCTGCCTGAGCATAATTAAATCTCCTTAAGTCTGTTTCTAAAGACAAGAAATGGAAACATGAATCTATAAGCTGTACCTTTCCCTCCAAGCATGTTCCTGAGGGAAGGTGATCCATTAGAAATACAGGCAGACATGCCAAGAGCAATAATGAGGCAGCCTCTGGGCGACACAGGCTGTAGTTAAAGGCTTTCCCGGAGAATCTTGCTCATTCATTAATTCTAGCCTTGGACGTGGGCCAAGCTGTGCGGTTTCACCACAGCAAGGGGCAAGATCCTAATGATTAAATGTTCTTTGTTGCCTTGCATTTCACTTTTTCTAGTAATGCACTTTGAAGAATGGAAAATTGAGTTTTCAATACTTTGTTGTTTGCTGAAGCTGACTCTAGAGGTAATTGAACCCAGTTGAAAGCTGAAGGGAACAGCCAAGGTGAAGCTTAGTGCACAGAGGAGGCCGACGGACTCAAGCTTGGTCCCCTAGTGGCTCACGCTGTCTCTTCCCTTTTTGTCATGTTGGAAACTGTAGTTGGAATCCGTGTTCAGAGAATCAGGTTATTCACTGGAAAATCATTCTTTTTAGACCAATACTACTTTAATCTGTGTAAAAGGCATAGGACCAGAGTTGCAAGAAATAATTTCTCAGTGGACAGTCATGTGTCACCATACTTTGCTTTAAAATCTTAGGAGATCAGGGGCACCTGGGTGGCTCAGTCGATTAAGCGTCCAGCTTCGGCTCAGATCATGATCTCACGGTTCCTGAGTGTGAGCCCCGCGGTGGCCTTTGGATTCTGTGTGTGTCTCTCTCTCTCTGACCCTCCCCTGCTCGTGCTGCCTCTCTCTGTCTCTCAAAACTAAATAAAAAACGTTAAAAAATTTTTTAAATCTTAGGATTTTAAATTGTGCTTTTAACATTTTCTGGATGGCTGATCAAACCTTAACTTATTAAATTTACATTCCTGTTGGGCCTCCATAAGAGTACATGGGGCATCTTGAGAAAATGAAATGCTTCTGTTTGGTGAGGCCCAGATAGCTCGATAACTTGAGCATATCTAACAACTGTCTGGAGTAGTTCTTGGCACAGAGCAGCTGATCTATAAATGTTAATTAAATGAATGAATAAATTAGATTACTTTCCTGAAACAACCCATAAATGTGGAAAATTTCATTCGAATAACGGTGTGACCAAGTAAGTAAAATCTTTTAGTCTAGTGGCCTTGTTAAAACATAGTTCTGATCTTCAAACTGGTTGCGTATGTATTTATGGATGTATTTATTGGTAAGAAATAACCCATCTTTTAGCCTGAGGAACCATGGAGCATGGGGTCTGGTTTAGCACCAATACCTCACTGCAGGAATACATTTCTCCACTTCCAGCTTCTTTAGGTTTGTTTTGGAGCTTGGTTCAACCTGATTTTTGGTTAGGAAGAGTGAAAATTCTGGCAACGGCAGAACATTTCAGAGGAGAAGTTAGGCTTTCCTAACTTTGCTCTTTATTTGATAGTGACATTCGGAATGTTTATGACACACAAGGCGATGTTGGACATTCCAGCTAAGAACCTAGAGTAGATATCGTTACGTCACATACATATTTTTGTAAATAGCTTTATTGATATATAATCTACAGAGTATAAAATTCCCATTTGAAGTGTAAAAATCAATGCTATTTAGTGCATTTACAGAGTTATCCAATTATCATCACTTTTACAATATTTTCATCACCCAAAAAAAGAAACCCCATACCAACCCATACCATATCTCCTCCTTCCCAGCCCTAGGGAACTGCGAATCTACTGCCAGTCAGTATAGACCTGCCTATTCTGGACATTTCTTTCAAACACAGTCATACAACATGTGGTCTTTGTGTCTGGTTTCTTTCACTTAGCATAAAGTGTCGGAGGTCTGTCTGCGTTAGGAGAATGTATTAGTACTTCATTTATTTGTATTGCTTATTGTGTTTATCCACTCATCAGGTAATGGATGTTTGGATGTTGTGTTGTTTTCACATTTTGGATATTATGACTCAAGCTGCTATAAACATTGGTGTTCATGTTTTTGTGTGGACAGATGTTTTTATTTGGAGGGGTACATACCTAGGAATAGACTTGCTGGATCACATCGTAATCCTGTATTTAATTTTAAGGAATCTCCATAGTGACCACAACATTTTACATTTCTACTGACCATGTTTTTATTTAAAGAAAAAGTGAGAATCCATGGAAAGCCTTAAAGGATTTCGGTCCTCATTGAAGATGTTGTGTGTTTATCAAGTGTTCAGCGCAGTGTTTGTAACATCAGACTTAATCCTTATAGTAAGCTTTTGAAGATGGATTATTATAAAGCCCATTTAAAAATATGAAAGCTTGGGGCACCTGGGTGACTCCATGGGTTAAGCCTCCAGTTCTTAATTTTGGCTCAGATCGTGATCCCAGGGTCATGGAATTGACCGCCATCATTCTCTGCATTGAGCATGGAGCCTACTTTGAGATTCTCTCTCTACCTTTGCCCCTGTCCCCCACTCATGCACTCTCTCTCTAAAAAAATAAAATTTAAAAACTTTAAAAAAATATGAAAGCCAGGAGTAGAGAAGCCACACAGAATGTGAGACTTTTAATGTGTGCCTATCTGTTCCTAAAGCTGGGCTTCTAATAACTGTACTATAAAGCGCTTTTCACTCTTTAGTTGTGGAGGTGCAAACTAGCATCATGTTAATCATGTCCTGGGTATACCCTGTACCTCTAGTTGAGGGAATGCACGTTCTGGAGCCATGGGATACCCTCTGATATAGGATGAGGGTCAGACTCCACCCAGAGGGTGATCATTAATAGTGTATTGAGTGATGGGCTTGGGATGTTAGAAGGAGGAGATTTCTGTTTGATCGCTATGAGGGTATAAATTCAAGAGAATAAAATGCCACCTCACCTTGCACAATCTGGTGAATGCTCACTTCAGACCAAGTGTTGTGCTGAGTGACCACGTCCAACACATGGAGCACTTCAGTCTTCAGAGTGACGCTGTGACTTGGACACTGGCTGCGATAAGCACCAGATGATGTGTGGAAGTGTCGAATCACTAGATTCAACTACACTAATATAATGTTAAAATAAATAGGCACTGGATTTGTCCCCATTCTACAGATTGGGAAATCCTGGGGCGCACAGCTAGGGTAAGTGACAGAGCTGGGATTTAAACACATGCGACTCGTTCCAAAGCCTGAGGTCATAAGCATAATGCTGTGGAATTCTTTCAGCAGGAGAACCACTATGAAATTTCCTCTGATACAAGACTCCACTGTAAGAACTGGTCTGTGGTTACTTTGAAAATAGACGTTTCTAAATCTATGTCCAGTAAATGCAATTTTAGTTTTCAACTTCAAAGAAGACTATGAATAGAATTATAGCTTTTTAGTCTTGACAAATGTCACCATTTCATGGTAAAGTTTTTGGGAGGAATGTTGTGTTCCAAAAGCTGCAAGTACATTAGATCTTTGTGTCAAAAGCCAAAACCTTTCTTCTCTCAGTGTTTTATTGTGGAATTCCTGGATAACCCAAAGGATTATCTGGAAAGTGGGATAATCCAGTGATGGCACCACACAGGCCAAAATAACAGCCCGCAGGACGTCTTGGGGCCTTTGGTGGCACCCATAGGGACATAGCTCAATTCTGTTCCTGGGGTGACTGGGAGAAGACATGCTTTGAGGTGATCTCAGAACCTGGCGTTCGGGGGTCACACAGGGAGCTGGAAGGCACTGGGAAGTTGTCCAGGTCAGACTGAGGTGGGGCAGGCCCTCATCACACACATGCTCTATCACCCCGTTGTCATGGAAGAATTGTTTGGTTCTGGATCATAAGCCTGCTTTTTTTTTTTTTCTTGGCCTATCAGATAACAGAACTTACTTCATAGAGTTGTTTTGAGGATGAATGATTTAAAACATGTACAGTCACTTGGGGGAAATCCTAGGCCCATAGATGCCTCTTATAATTCCTAGTTTAGAAGCATGAGCTTCGGTGGCAGGTTGACCCAGGTAGGAATTGTGGATTTGGTACCTACTTTTTTGTCTAGAGTGGCTGCCCAGCTGGGTCCACATGTGCCATTTCTCCTTGGAGTTAAGGGAGGCCACGTGACTGAATTCGAGATATTGGGACCTCAGCAGATGTGGTGCACACCACTTCCATGCCTGGCCCACTAAGCCTCCCATGTCCTGCCCTCCATCCTCTTTCTCCTCCCTATTTTATTAGAATAGCCATGTTGACAGAGCATCTGGCCACCAGGACCTCTCCCTTCTGTCCACCAATGCGGTATTGTTGCATTGCAAGAAATAAACTTCTACTTTTATATAATTTTGGGTTTATTTGTTAGACTCGTTATGCTTGATGTTGCAGCAGGCCATCAAGAGGATGTAGCCATTTGACCCACATGAGCTGGCCCTGGGGAAGTCAGAGGCTCCTCACCCTCTCCCATCCTTGAAATGGACAATCCAGTCACCATTCCCATGAGCTGAGCCATTTCAAGAACACAGCCTAGAGAGAGTGAGGTGCACCTGAGATTCTTTGGCTGATATATATGACTGAACCCCTTTAAGGTCTTTATGTAAACTTTTAGGATACTCGCAGGTGGCTGTGGAGACCTACTTAATCTTGCGGCTACCAAAGCTAAGCATCACATGTAAGTTCGGTTTCTTGTTAACACCACCACCTACCAATCTGGGGTGGTCTTTCTTTAGTCTCCACTTGTCCTCCATGTTGGGGGGGGGTCAGTTTCACATTTCCCCTGGGTAGTTGCTAAGGCTGCAAACCGATAACTGGGAGCCAGTCAGTAGACAGAGAAATGGGTCTTGGGGGAGAACCATTGCAGGAACTCCTGGGTTCTTTGGCAATCTCTCTGCGAGGAGAGGCACCCCATATTTTAGGTGATTGTAGACTGAATGTGGCTGGTCCAATGTGCTTGCTGAGGACTGCACAGAGTGTGCTCAGCAAATGGTAACTGTGGTGCACGGTGGGCTGGCCTCTACTGTGGGTAGTTCAGTGGGACACCAATGCCAGACTTTCCAGTTAGAAAATGGGAAGAAGAGGTTAAAGAAAGACATGCAGGTGGCCGCAGCTGTGCTGGCTTCCGAGCTAGCAGGCAAGGTGGGTGTGCAGGTGGTAAGTGGGAGAACCTTAACAAAGCTAAGGTCTGAGCATTTGTGACCGAGCCTGATGGAGGCTGAAAGGTGGATCCCTGGGAAAGTGAGGGGAGCCAGAGGAGGATACTGTGATTGACCGTGAGATGGAGGAGACAGCCTGAACTGTCTCACCTCTAACATGCCGGAAAGCAACTGCCCAGCCAGTGGGCCAGCTCCCCGTTGAGGATGCATTCATAGTGACAGAATATATCCTGCAAGCTTATTGATGTAGCTGCCAAGTTCTGGGAAAAGGCCGGGGGAAGTGTGGAGGCACGGTTCGTGCGGCTCTGGGATACACTGTGTGACCTTGGGCAATTATTTATCTTCTCTGAACTTCAAGCTGTAAAATGAAGGTAACACTTACTTTGAAATCTTGTTGGAAGGATCAAACAGGATCAAATATAAAATTTTCAGCACCGTCAGGCTGTTATTGTTATTATTGCTATTATTATTTATATCCAGCTTACATGCAAGAGCTGAAGTGTTTGGAAGCATTTAGCATTCCACCTACATGGCTCCTGTAAAAATCTCTTTTCTCCCAATTATGTGCTGGTCCAAAGCTCTGGGAGAACACTAGAGGGAATTTCTAACTATTCCTGTTTTCAGTTATTCCTGAGATTGAGATCTTTTCTGCCTAGAATCTCAACTCCATGAGGGTTGGGATCGGGTTTTGTCTCTTCTCCCCCAGAGCAATGAGCTGACACTCTTGTAGAAGGTGATTAACAAATATTTCTTGGGTTTCCTTTATTTTTCTAGGATTTATTGAGTGCTGCTTGTGTCCCCACCACTATGTACATAGCCATCTTCTTGCTTTACCTTCAAACGCAGTGTCTCATGTGCGTCTTACAGCAGTGCTATGAAGTGAGCAGTATTATTTCCCCACCATAGAGCTAATGCAGTGAGGCACTGAGAGGTAAGTTACATGCCTGGGATCACAGAGCAGCAGTAGCAGAATCGGAATATGATTCTAGGTAATCGGGCTTCAAAGTCACTATTCTTTCTTTCTCTCATAAATGAACACATAATTTACTTTTTTAAGAAATGTGTTTATTTATTTTGAGAAAGAGAGAGCACATGTGAGGCAGAGAGAGAGGGAGAGAGACACTCCCAAGCATGCTCCACACCATCAGCACAGAGCCTGATGCAGAGCTTGATCTCATGAACCATGAGGTCATGACCTGAGCCAAAATCAAGAGTCAGATGCTTAACTGACTGAGCCCCCCAGATGCCTCACAAACAATGTACTGTTTTAGCTTATTGAGCACATATCATGTAAATGCTAAACTCCTTACAGGTGGGAAACCCATTTAATAATCATTACCACCATGTAAAGATTGAAATTGTACCAACTCCACATTATGTGGAGCTGTGTTACCAAAACACACAAGAGGATGTGTTAGTCTTGTCTTTGGAAAATACCCACAGCAGAGGAAAAATGCACTCTTGCAAATTTGATAGTCGTATGGAGAAGAACACCCGGCAGCGTGCCCTGCTCTGGGAACTCATCGCTTCGTGTTCATGCCTTCACCATTGTTTGAGCGCCAGGTGTGTGTCAGGCTCTGGACTGGAGCCAAGGTTACAGCCAAGGGGCGGTCCCTGCCCTCAAGGCCTTTTGTTTCTAGGGGGAGACAGGGACACATAAACTTAGTGAACCCAAGACATATCGGAGCAAGAACCAGCTGAATTCTTTATGCCAGGAACAGTTGGGCTTCACATGGCCAGTTTGCACAGTCAAAAGCAGCCAAGTAGGAGGTAACAACTGTGCTTATATATAAAATGGATGATTTATGAGTGTTTTTTGTTGGGGGGTGAGGAAGTGTGAGAAACAAATGTGATTTACAAGTATTTGTTGGGTTCACTTATTTTAACATTTCCCATATGCTCAGAAGACAACATACATGGAATACATTTTCTCAGTTCCATACTGAAGGTTCTGGCAGATCTTCCTATTTACTTCTTGTGTTATGCAGTCTCGTATGATGTGAATATTTGTTATACATTTGTCCCAAAACACCGGCAACAGCAAAACACACACAGCATCTTAAGTGGTTTCTATTCCATATTTTCTTGGAAGTGTATTTCCTAAAAAGAAGTAAAGTAAAATTTCGGAGTCAAAAATTCCAGACCACTGAGGTTTGTAGGAACTGCTAATAAGATCTTATATTTCTGGAGTTCTTTGGGACCCCTCAATGATACCTGTGTACCTGTTCGTCTTCTGCGCTATGTAATAATCTTGGGAAGTTTGCAAAGCAAATAATATGTTTATTTTCAAGATGAGAGACAAGAGAATCTAAATTACTTGTCTCAAGTCAGATCATTAGTTAGTTGCAAAACTCTAATACACTGCAGTTAATCTTGATTTGAATTATAGCCACAAATTAGTCTTTTAATATTTGTCCTCTATTTTTGTATCAAAAACATTACACTTTGTTAAATGTCTCCCAAAGTGATCCTTTGGGTATTTAAATATATGCTCTATGGGCATTAAAAAAAATAACTTTCTGGTTCCTACCCATCTAACCATTTAAGAATGGATGCTTTCCTGAGTATTATATGGAAAATATGTAAAAAGATATTCTGGGTGAGTTTACCTGAAAATCCTTGCCAAGAGCTGGACAGGTTTCTGGGTGGGCTTGCCCGGCTCCTGGCAAGGATTACATTTTCAGATCCACCTACATCTCAGCAGCCCGGCAGTTTGGAACAAACATACAGTGACATGGGCAGCTCAGGGTAGGTCCTCCCATTTCTTACTATGATATCTGTGAGTTTACCTTGCTGACAGCTCCCCTGCCTAGAATGTGTTAATGGGGGTCTGTGCTTGGTCATTGCTTGGCAAGGTGCAAAAACAATCTTCCTAAGCTTGGCATTGAATTCTCCAAGAGTGCTGCAATAATATTTATAACCCATCTACCCCTCACTTAGATGTGGAGTCTAAAATAGTCTACCTCATAGAAGCCGTGTTGAATGGGGGTTGCCAGGGGCTGTGGGGTGGGATAATGGGGAAGTGATGGTCAGAGGGTGTTAAGTTTCAGTTATACAAGATAAGTAAATCCTGGAAATCTACCATACAGCGTAGTGCCTATAGCTAACAACACTGTATTGTATACTTAAAATTTCCCAAGAGGGCAAATGTTAAGTGTTCTTACCACATGCATACACACAAAATAATAATGCTAAAGAGAGGCAGGAGGGGATTTTGGGAGGTGATGGATATGTGTATGTTTTTGATGATGGTGATGGTTTCATGGGTGTATAATTTATCCTCAAACTCATCAAGTCAAATGCATTAAATATGCACGGCGTTTTACATGTCAATCATACCTCAGTAGTTTAAGGAAAAAAACACATAAATCCCAGTAGTTCTCTTTTCCTATTCTATTCTATTCTAGTCTAGTCTATTCTATTCTATTCTACTCTATTCTATTCTGTATATAGTATAGTGTTCTGTATATAGTATAGTACAGTGTTATATATTAGTTTCAGGGTACAATATAATGATTCAGTATTCTATACATTACTCAGGGCTCATCACATTAATTGTATTCTTAATCCCCTTCACGGGTTTCACTCATCCCCTAACCTACCACCCCTGTGGTAACCATCACTTTGTTCTCTATAGTTAAGATTCTGTGTTTCGGTTAGTCTCTCTTTTCTTTGTTCAATTGTTTTATTTCTTAAATTCTATATATCAGTGAAATAATATGGTATTTGTCTTTTTCTGAACTGACTTATTTCACTTTGCATGATAACCTTTAGATCCATCTTTCTTGTTGCAGATGGCAAGATTTCATTCTTCTTTGTGGCTGAGTAATATTCCATTGAATATACATATAGAGAGAGCACACCTTCTTTTCCATTCATTTATTGATGGACACTTGGGTTGCTTTCACAATTTGGCTATTGTAAATAATGCTGTGACAAACATAGAGGTGCATATATGTTTTTGAATTAGTATTTTCATATTCTTTGGATACCCACTAGTGGAACTTCTGGACCATATGGTAATTCTGTTTTTAACTTTTTGAGGCACCTCCATGCTGTTTTCCACAGTGGCTGCACCAATGGTGCATGAGGGTTCCTTTTTCTGTGTATCCTCGTCAACACTTGCTGTTTCTTGGGTTTTTGATTTTAGCCATTCTGACAGGTGTGAGGTGATATTTCATTGTGATTTTGATTTGCATTTTCCCAATGATGAGTGATGTTGAGCATCTTTTCATGTGTTTGTTGACCATCTGTATGTCTTTGGGGAAGTGTCTCTTCATGTCTTTATCCCCCTTTTGTAATTGGATTATTTGGGCTTTCTGGTATTGAGCTACATAAGTTCTTGTATTTTGGATAGTAACACTTTATTGGATATGTCATTTGCAAATATCTTCTCCAATTTAATAAGCTGTCTTTCGGTTTTGCTAATGATTTCCTTTGCTGTGCAGAAGCCTTTTATTTTTTTATAGTCCCAATAATCTATTTTTGTTTTTGTTTCCTTTGCCTCAGGAGACATATCTAGAAAAATGTTGCTATGACTGATGTTGGAAAAATTACTGCCTGTCTTTCTTCTAGGATTTTTATGGATTCAGGTCTCATATTTAGGTCCTTAATCCAGTTTTAGTTTATTATTTAGTGTACAGTGAAATCATGTGGTCCATTTTTTTTCTTTTGCATGTAGCTATCCAGTTTTCCCAATACCATTTGTTGAAGAGACTTTTTCCAACTGCATATCCTTGCTTCCTTTGTCAACGATAATTGACCATACAGTCATGGGTTTATTTCTGAGATCTCCATCTATTTCATTGATCTACATGTCTGTTTTTGTGCCAGTACCATAATGTTTTGATTATTATGGTTTTGTAATGTATCTTAATATCTGGGATTGCGATACTTTCAGTTTTGTTCTTCTTTTTCTAAATATTTATTTATTTTTGAGAGAGAGAGACCGAGTATGAATGGGGAAGGGGCAGAGACAGAGGGAGACGCAGATTCCAAAGCAGGTTCCAGGCTCTGACCTGTCAGCACAGAGCCCGATGCGAGGCTTGAACTCACAAACCATGAGATCATGACCTGAGCCAAAGTCAGACACTCAACTGACTGAGCCACCCAGGCGCCCCTGTTCTTCCTTTTCAAGATTGCATTGGCTATTTGGGGTCTTTTGTAGTTCCATACAAATTTTAAGATTACTTATTGTAGTTTTGTGAAAAATGCTATTGGTATTTTGATAGGGATTGCATTAAATCTGTAGATTGCCCCAGTAGTATGGGATATCCAGGAGCATGATATATCTTTCCATTGTTTGTGTCATCTTCAATTTCTTTCATCAGTATTTTATAGGTTTTAGAGTAAAGGTCTTTCACTTTCTTGGTTAAGCTTATTCTTCGGTATTTTATTATTTTTGGTACAATTATAAATTGGATTGTTTTCTTAATTTCTCTTTCTGCTACTTCATTATTAATATATAGAAATGCAATGGATTTCTGTATATTAATTTTGTTTCTTGTGACCTTACTGAATTTATCAGTCCTAGTAGTTTCTTGGTGGCATCCTTAGGGTTTTCTATATATGTAGTATTATGTCATCTGTAAATAGTGAAAATTTGACCTTTTCCTTACTAATTTGGATGCCTTTTTAATTTATTTTTCTTGTCTGATTGCTGTGGCTAGGACTTCTAGTACTATGTTGAAGAAAAGTGATGAGAGCAAACATCCTTACCTTGTTGAGTTTTTCCCATTGAGTGTGATGTTAGCTGTGGGCTTTTCATATATGGCCTTCATTATGTTGAGGTATGTTCCCTCTAAACCTACTTTGCTGAGGGTTTTTATCATGAATCAATGTTGTACTCTGTCAGATGCTTTTTTTGCATCTATTGAAATGATCATATGATTTTTATCTTTTCTCTTGTTGATATGATGTGTCACATTGATTGATTACAAATATCAAATATTTTTTAAATTTAAAAAAAATTTTATTTATTTAGTTTGTGAGAGAGAGCTCCTGATGCAGGGCCCAAACTCATAAATCATGAGATCATGACCTGAGCGGAAACCAGGAGTCAGATGCTTAACCAACTGGGCCACGTATGCATCCCTGATTTGCAAATATAGAACCATTCTTGCATCTCAGGAATAAATCCCACTTAATGTAGTGAATGATTTTTTATATGTATTTATAGATTTGGTTTGCTAATATTTTGTTAATTTTTGCATCTATGTTCATCAGAGATATTGACTTGTAGTTTTTTCATTTTTCCTGTGTCTTTATCTGGTTTTGGTATCAGGGGAATGCTGGCCTCATAGAAAGAAGGAACCCTTCCTTCTTTCTTGAAAGAAAGTGTTTTTGAACAGTTTTAGAAGAATAGGTATTAACTCTTCTTGAAATGTTTAGTTGAATTCATTTATGAAGCCATCTGGTGCTGGACTTTTGTTTGTTGGGAGTTTTTTTTTTTTAATTAGTGATTCAATTTCATTGCTAGTGATTGTATTTCTTCTTGATTCAGTTTTGGGAGGTTATATGTTTCTAGGATTTTATCCAT
Organism: Suricata suricatta; assembly: GCF_006229205.1. Taxonomy (NCBI): domain Eukaryota; kingdom Metazoa; phylum Chordata; class Mammalia; order Carnivora; family Herpestidae; genus Suricata; species Suricata suricatta. The sequence goes on from NC_043714.1 coordinate 60,406,435, forward strand.
TTTTTCTAGATTGTCCAATTTGTTGGCATGTAATTTTCATAATTTTCTCTTATAATCCTTTGTATTTCTGTGGTGTCAGTTATTATTTCTTCTCTTTCATTTATGATTTTGTTTATCTGATTTTTCTCTCTCTCTCTCTTTATGAGTCTGGCTCAAGGTTTATCAGTTTTGTTCAACTTTTCAAACAATGAGCCTCATATTTCATTGATCTGTTCCATTGTCTTTTAAGTTTCTATTTCATTTATTTCTGTTCTTTATCATTTCCTTCCTACTGCTGGTTTGGGGTTTTGTTTATTCTTCTTTCTCTAGCTCCTTTAGGCATAAGTTTATGTTGTTTACTTGAGATTTTTCTTGCTTCTTGAATTAGACCGGTATTGCTAGAAATTTTCCTCTTAGAACGGTTTTTGTTGCATTTCAAAGATTTTGAACTGTTGTGTTTTCACTTTCATTTGCCTCCATGTATTTTTCATTTCCTCTTTTATTTCTTTGTTGACTCACTCATTGTTTGGTAGCATGTTATTTAATCTTCATGTATTTGTGTTCCTTTTCAGATTTTTTCTTATGGTTGATTTCTAGTTTCACAGAGTTGTAGTAGGAAAAGATGCATAGTATGAATTCAGTCTTTTTGAATTTGTTAAGGCTTGTTTTATGCCCCAATATGTGACCTATTCTTGAAAATGTTCCATGTACACTCAAAAGAAATGTGTTTTCTACTGTTTTTGGATGGAATGTTCTGAGTATATATGTTACAACCATCTGGTCCAATGTGTTCTTCAAAGAATGTGTCATTCAAAGCCACTGTTAGATCCATCTGGTCCAATATGTTTTTCAAAGAATGTGTCATTCAAAGCCACTGTTTTTCATGTAAGTGGGGTGTTAAAGTCTCCTACTATTATTGTATTATACTATCTATTACTTGCTTTCTATTTGCGATTAGCTGCTTTATGTATTTGGGTGCTCCATGTTGAGTGCATAAGTATTTGTAATTGTTTTATCTTCTTGGATTGTTCCCTTCATGATTATATACTGTCCTTCTTCGTCTCTCATTACAATTTTTGTTTTAAAGTCTGTATTTGTTTTCACTTTCATTGGATGATAAATACTTTTCCATCCCTTCACTTTTAATCTGCATGTGTCTTTTGGTCTGTAATGAGTCTCTAGTAGGTAGCATATAGATGGGTCTTGCTCCTGTTCCATCCCATCACTGTATATTTTTTTATTACATTTACATTTGAAGTAACTATTGATAGGTAGGAACTTATTGCCATTTTCTTACTTGTTTTATGGTTGTTTTTGTAGTCTTCTCTGTTCCTTTCTTCTGTTGTTCTCTTCTCTCACAATTTGCTGGCTTTCTTTAGTGATATATTTGGATTCATTTCCCTTTATTTTTTTGCATCTCTATTACCAGTTTTTGATTTGTGGTTACCATTAGGTTTATATATAACATGTTATGCATATAATAATCTATATTAAGTTGATGGTTGTTTAAGTTTGAAGTCATTCTTTACTCCTCTATTCTCCATGTTTTAGGTATATGGTCTCATACTTTACATCTTTTTATTTTGTGAATCCCTTAACTGATTTTTATAGATACACTTAATTTTACTGCTTTTGTGTATCCTACATTTCTTACTCCTACTTATGGTCCTTCCTTTCCATTCAAAGAGTCCCCTTTAACATTTCTTGTCGGACTGGTTTAGTGGCCATGGGTTCCTAAATGTTGTTTGTCTGGAAAGCTCTTTATCTCCCCTTCTATTCTGAATGGCAGCCTTGCTCGATAGAGTATTCTTGGCTTTGGGTTTATTTTCTTTCAGCACTTTGAATATATCATGCCACTGCCTCTGGCCTACAAAGTTTCTGCTGAAAAATAAGTTGATAGCCTTATGGGGTTTCCTTTGGATACAACTGTTTTCTGTTGCTACTTAAAAAATTCTCCCTTTACCACTACTTTTTTGACATGTTAATTACTATGTAAGTTGGTGTGGACCTTCTTGGGTTGATTTTGTTGGGGATTCTGTGCCTCTGGGATCTGGATTTCTGTTTTGGTCCCAGATTTGGGAAGTTTTCAACTATGATTTCTTCAAATAAATTTCCTTCCCCCTTTTCTGTTTTTTCCCCCTTCTGGAATCCCTATGAGGTGAGTGTTGTTATGCTTGGTGGTAGTGTTGATTTCCCTAAGTCTGTTTTCATTTATTATTTTTTTTCTCTCTCTTGTTAAGCTTGATTTCTTTCCATTACCCTGTCTTCCAGGTACTGATCCATTATTCTGTTTCTTCTAGCCTACTATTTATTCCATTAAGTCTATTTTTAATTTCAGTAATTGAGTTCTTCTCTCTGATTGGCTCTTTTTTTTAATGTTTTCTGTCTCTTTGTTGAGGGTTTCACTGAGGTTTTCTGCCGGAGTCCAGCTCCAGCAGGTCCAGGGCTCCCTGAAGGATGAATAGTGTCAGCAAAAGAGAGGGAGAGAACCTGGGCTCCTTCTGCTCACCAGGCAGGTGTCTCTACCCTGACCTGAGAGTCAGCTTTATTTATTGAAAAAATATATGGGGTACAAAACAGAAGTGGCCATTGCCTAAGACAATAATTTCTGACAACAAATTATTTGGTATGTAAAAATTTCCCAGAACATAGATCGGTGGAAGACTCCTGCCTAATCTTTACCAATAGAGATTGAAGTAGGTGAATAGATGTTTCTCATATAGGATAGGAAGGAATCTTTAATATTCATATACAAGGCAAAGTTTTTAGGATAGCAAAGGCAAGAGTTAGGTCTTTGTGAGCAGGGGTCAAAAGCCTGTTTTCTGAGGGGAAGAAAAACAGGTTTTTTTTTCCAGGAAATGGAATATTTTCTCCTATAATCACAAAAGAAGAAACCCCTATAACAAGTTTTTTCACAAGATACAATTCACATATTTTTAGTGTAAGAAGGCAAGCCACTCCTGATGTCAGTCAGTCAGGTGCCTTGGGGGTCGGTGCTCAAGCAGGAATTGAGTGGGTGCAGACACCAGTCACCATCTGATGGCGGGAGGCCTTGCTAACCTGCCTTACTTCATAAATGGCTCCCAGCAGTCCTCTACTCTTTTCGCAAGTCCAGTGAATATCTTTATGATCATTACTTTAAATCCTCCAATAGGAATATTACTATCTCTGTCTTGTTTAGCTCTCTTGCTGTGATTTTTTCCTGTTCTTTCATTTGAGACATGTTCCTCTGTCTCCTCATTTGTTTATATCTGTTTCTATGGACTAGGAAAGTCAGCTACATCTCCTCTTCTTGAAAGTAGTGGCTATATGGAGAAGAGGTCCTGTGCCCTGCAGCGCAGTGCCTGTTCACCAGAACCTGGAGCTTCAGGGGTGTCTCTTATGTGTGTTGAGTGAGCCCTGATGTTGTGGCTGAACCATGTTTGCCTTCAGTCCAGTTGTTTGCAGAGGTTCTCTTGGCCTGTTGAGGGCAGGGTTTGGTCCCTATATTGTTTCTGGGCTAGTCTGCAGCTGCTTTGGGCTTGAGTTGAGTGAGATCGGGCATTTGCCAGAGATGCAGTAGCACCAAACTACAGGTACTTCTGTGTTATCCACTACAGGCTGTCATTGGTGGTCACAGCCTGCAGTCTGACTTGATGTCTGCCCCCGACCCACTGCTAGGGCTACAACTGGACTGGTGTGTGTGGCTATTTTTCCCTTTCCTGGGGCAAGAGCCATCTTGAAGTGATGCTGGTCCCTGTTGGGGCTGCTTGCATGCTGCCGGCCTTGTGGTACTGCTCTGGATGGGCTCTAGTCAAGAGTATATTGGAGGGATCAGGTTTTCAAGAGAATGAAAGGGTGGGGTGTGCATGCCAGCAAGGGCATGCTGGTTTGCTCTGGGAGTGGACCTGTTCCCACCCAGGAATATTCCTGCCAAGGCCAAGTTGGAATGGAAGGGTTATGTTCACAAAAGAGTGTGGGGGTAGGACACATTGTTAGCGTGCTAAGTGGAGGGTGTTGGCATTGTGCTGTTTGCTGCAAATGTCTCTGTATCTAGGCTGGGGGGGGGGGTTGGAAGGGAAATGGTACCTGCCAGCTCTTTTGTTCTTGGAGAAATCTCCCAAGGATCCCTGCCCTTCCAGAACATGCTGAGATTAGTAAATAACTCTCCTCATATGCCCCAGACACTTTTTAAACTACTGCTTCTATGCTACATCTCAGCAGGCTATTTGTTGTGCTCTCTCTCTAAGGGTGGGGACTTTATCCTTCTGTTTCTCCCAGAGCTGAGCTGCTGATTTTTAAAGTTCCAGGTGTCAAGCCCCACTGATGTTTAGATCCCTGTGGTTTTTAAAGCCAAATGTAATGGGGACTCATCTTTCCCATGCGGATTCCCCATGCCTGGGGCCCCTGGTGTGGAGTCTGGTTATCTCCCAGCTCTGAGCCCATAGTGTCCCTCCATCCTAAGAACAGTCCTGTGGGTCTGTTTCTTTTCTTACCGTGTCTCTGCTCTTCCTACCCTCTTCAATGTGGCCTCTTTTCTACATTTTGCTGAGAAGAGCCTGTTTGCCAGGCTCTGGGTCATTTTCTGGGTTATATACACTGATGTGTGCGTATCTAGTTGTTTCCTTGGATGAGGTGAGGTCAGGATCCTTATACTTTGCCATCTTCTCTGGAAGTCCCCTTCTTTTTCTTTTTCAAGGAGAAAGTGTGTCTTCCATCTGTCTCCTTTTCATCTATGTCACAGAGCATCATTGTCTTGCCCTGCATGTTATTAATGATTTCCTGATACTTTTCCATCTTGGAAAATCCATTTGCCACATTACAACTGGAGTTAATTTTTCTTTCTGGAATTCTAGAACTGATTATATCATTCTCCTACTTAAAAACCTTAGAAGTTTTGGTATATAAAATTCAAGATAAAGCCCAAATTTGAAGAATTCAGGGTCCAGGACACCTTAGTACTTGACCTCAACCGACCTTTCTATGTTCACCACTACCACATTACCCGTACAGCTCTCTCTCTTCTAACTCTTGTGGCCTTTATACTTATTCTGGGAAAGCAACGTTCTCACATCACAAAATTTTTCTTTTAATGTTTCCCAGCCAAGAATGCATTTGGCCACACTCTGTACCTATAGAAATGTCTTCACTTTTTAAAGGTCCAGTTTAAAAACCTCCTGCTGTGGGTTGCCTACCCTGATTCTCCTTTAGAAGTACATGACTATAATACATTACTTGATATTTAACATTACTGTCATTCTTTCTTGCTTTATAATAAAACTACTTTTGTGTATCTATCTCATGTAATAGATTATGAGGGCTGCTTCACGGGAATGAGTTACATGGTACCCCATATTTAGAAGGACTTTATAGTTGGTTGAATGCTATGCTATCATCTATCATCATCTTGAAAAATCTTAAGAGTTTTCAAAAGAGTGGCCCTGCATTTTCATTTTGCACAAGTCTTGCAAATATTGTAAGTGATGCTATTTTTAAGGATAGGAGTTATTTCAGATTTGTCTTTACACTGTCTTTTGCCTAGTTGCTGCCTATTTTAAAGTATGTGTTGAAAAAAAATGTTGGAAATGAGTAACCAGCTGACTTAATTAAAACCTATCACAGCAGGAAAGAGTCATTGAATGTATCTGAGAAGTCTGGGTATCAAGGAATAGAAGATTTCCCAAGGTCTAATCTTTATGGCATTAAGTTCTAAGGATTTTCCACAAACCACACTTACTACTTACTGGGAAGCAACACAGTTCTACCAGAAGCAAATAATAGGCTTCAGGATGGAGCGACCTCTGGGACTGCCCAGTGGTGTTCTGAGGCACGGGATTGGAATCTCTTGTAAAGATAGGAGGTAGCATATTCCCTTCCCAAATCTCACATGATGTGAGATTCTTGGCATTCTTCTTGCGGTAGCCGTACATTTGGTCAGACTAACCCACTTATCCGATTTCCTAAAAAATCATCTTTGAGTGGTTTCTAGATCAAATTGCTCCTGTGAGAGGGAATGGGATTATTTCAAGGAATGATTGCCTCCAAGTAAGAACAAGCATGAAGTATAGGAAATAGGATGCAGAAATCTGTAAAAGAAACCATGCTTTGTTTTCCAAACAAGATTCTTTACCCTTGTCCCTTCAGTCATGCCTGAACTACTTTCTCCTGGATGAATACAATGATGTCCCTTTACCTTTTGGAGTGTTTGAAATTTAATGTTCTTGCTTTGAAGAAATGGAAGTTATTTTTTAAAAGCAGTTGCTAGTAATTTGGGCTTTTCTTTAAGGGACTACAGAGACTTTTTAAAAAAGAGAAGAGAGAAAACTAGACCTTTTTGAATGGAGGGATATAGGGTTTTGTGTTGAGGACTGAGGAAAGGAGGAGCCATTCAGGAGAGCAAATGGGATCTTGTGTGTAGTTGTGGGAAGGCAATCATATGCAACACAGAAATGAATGGACACGATTATTTTCCAATAAAACTTTATTTGCAAAAACCAATGACAGGCTGGATTTGGCCCTTGGGCTATTGTTTGTCAACTCCTTCTCTAGAAAAAAAATGCTACACTGGGAGAAATTGTACAGAAATGTTTCTTTTAATATTGTTTATAGTACTAAGGATCTGAAATGGCCATCACCAGTAGAATGGTTGTATACATTGTTTTATATTCAATTAGTTGAATGCTATCTAATAGTGAAAAGAAGTATCTCTAGCCACATACGTCGGTACAAATTAATCCTAGACTCAATATGGAACAACTGGAATAAGACACAGAAAATACACACATAAGATGATTCTAAAGTTAAGAACACGTAAGCAGAATATAAATATATTTAGGGATACATATGCAGTGGAAAAACTATAGAAGAAACAAAGAGGATGATTAGGAGAGGTTCAGAGTTACCACTGGGGAGAAAGCAGGTATGAGAGCCAGTAAAGTTCCAGGAGCTTTGAGTGCTAGTCAGTTCTGTTCTTAAACTAGTCTGTTAAACATAAAGATATTTATTACTTAAGTAGTGCACACATTTTTAAATGCACCTTTTGGGTAAATATATAATTAAAAATAAAAGTGGATCTAAGTAACTTGTGTGAGGCTATTCAACTAGTAAGTGGCAGGATGAGGATTTGAACTTTGGTCTCAATGGTCCCAATGCTCAGAATCTTTCTACTCACTCCTTATGTGCTTGGGTTTGAGCCAATATTATTTATTGTCGTCCTTTCACTTAATCACTTCTCTTTTTATACTGAGATACTACAAAGCAGATTTGCACAGCCCCCACTTCTATCTGAATCAGTGGAGCCTGTCAAGTTAATTGATTGTGATACTCAGCTTCCAGAATGTGTAATTATCAGCTGCATTGTGTGGGAAGCTCGGATGACAGTTAATAGGACATGTAGACAGAATTCTGTGTGTTGCTGCAACTAAAGAACAAGCCAAGAATGTACCATTAATCAAAATGCCAATGTAGTGCACCAGAAAACAGTTCTATGTGGAAATGCAAACCAGAAAGATCTATAAACATTCCTATTTGTATTTCACAATTAATCTCTGTGTATCTTATTCTTTTAACCTAAGATATGGAAGACCAGTGTATCCTACTGGGCACAGATGAAAAAACACCCCGACTCCAGCTCTACAGTGAAGCCATAGTCTCAGTCCGTGACCTTTATAGCAGCTGATAGGTGAGTGTGGCTGATTGGTCAGCCCAACACTTTCAAACAGGAGCAACCGAAACTCTGGTAATAGCATCAGGCAGCCTGGAACATGATAGGACTCTTGTCCCACATACAGTGGAAGGAGTTTTGCAGCTGGACAACCAGAGTCTGTGTTCTGGCTTTGCCACTGGAAAGCTAAGTGATCTTGAGCAAATGACTTCACTTGAGTCTATATTTTCATTGGTAAACATTTGTAAATAGCTCATCGTTTCCAATCCTGGCTGCTCATTAGAATCTCCTAGAGAGATTATTGTTAAAATATCAATACAATGGCCTCACCTGCTGTGGACCAATGAACCAATTTAGGATTGGGGAGCAAAGAATTCTGGGCCTTGCCTTTTTGGAAAGCTTAATATATTTTATAAGGAGGGTTGGAACTTCTGTTTTATGGGTGGTTGTGTGACTCCTGCCCCAGAAGAAGGATCTTATAAAAAGCATTTGTTTTGATTCTCTCCTTCATGATGGAAATTGATATCCATAGAGGTGATCAAGCCAATATCCAATGGCCAGTTAAATAGTGGTACCAGCTCTATACCAAAGGTTTTCTAATCTCTAGCCTTATACTCATTAGAGATGCATTGAATTTTCAAACTAAAAATACCAAAGACTCTTGTGGAATAAATAACATATCTTCTTATAAAATGGTTTGGATGAAACAGGTTACCTTGCATTTCAAGATGCATTTCAGGGGGCACCTGGATGGCTCAGTCAGTTAAACATCCAACTTTTGGTTTTGGCTAAGGTCATATGAAATTTGCATTTTGTGGTTTGAGCCACACATCGGTCTCTGTGCTGACAGTGTGGGGCCTGCTTGGAATTCTCTCTCCCACTCTCTCTGCCCCTCCCCTACTTGCTCTATCTCCCTCTCTCTCAAAATAAATAAATGAACTTAAAAAAATTTCTTAAATGCATTCCAGGCAAACAAATAAACACACAAAACAAGTGTGTGTGTGTGTGTGTGTGTGTGTGTGTGTGCGCACGCATGTGTGTGTGTGCACACGTGCAGTTCTAGCAGTGAGAAATAGAACTGGGGAGTTTTGAAGACAAATGGTAGATAGCAGTCAGCTGGGGCTACTGTAGCAAAATACATAGAGTGGATGCCTTGAACAACAGCCATTTATTTCCCATAGTTCTGGAGTCTACAAATCCAAGGTCAAGGTGACAGCGAGATAGTTGGACTCTGAGGCTTCTTTTCCTGGCTGGTAGGCTGTCACCATCTTGCTCTGTGCTCACCTGACCTCTTCTTTGTGTGAATGTGGAGACTAAGAGAAAGGAAGCTCTCTGTTGTCTCTTCTTATAAGGGAACTAATCCCATCATGCAGGGTCTACCCCAATAACCTCATCTAAACCTAATTACTGCTCAAAGGCCCAACCAGCAAACACTATCACTTTGGGAGTTAGGGCTTCAATATATGGATTTTTGGAGAAGATAAATGTTCAGTTCATAATAAAAGGGTACATGAATCGCCTTACCAAAGACCCTGGTTCATGGAATATTGAAGAAAATCCTACATTAGTGATTCTCAGCCCTGGATATAGGGGTAGAATGATATGCAGGCTTTTGAATAGTACTAATTATCAGAACCTCTCCTCCCAAAAACTGAATCAGAGTATTTGGGGAGAGGTGGAGATGTGACATGGGGTTGTAGCCAAGGTTGAGAACTACCGATCTTCATGAAGCTGGACTCTGAAGCTGAAGAAGGGAAGAAGGTCACTTAATGACAAGAAGGAGGGGAGACTCATATATCATTAATGTCTCAATATAAGGTAAGAACATTTTCTGAAATTATCCTTCATGAAAGAGGAGTTGCATTATTTTTGAATTCTTACAAAGTTTCTCATGGTATTGGGGTCTCTTTAACATCTGTGTTTTGTACCATGCTGATTTGACCTCTGTCAATTCTATGCAGATTGAGTAGCTTGGAAGTGCTTTAGATTTAGACATTTGTGGTTTATGTTATCACCAAACTTTTTTTCTTTCCATCATACTCCTAAACTCCCACACTAGCAGGTCATGCACTAGTCTACAGACTTCTTGGAACTTCGACAAATTATCTCCATTCCTAGGCTCCAGTTTTTTCATCTTGCAAAATAAGGGCATTGGACAAACCCAGAAAATGGATAAAATTGTAGAAGCCCTAAGCTGCAGTGACTCTAACTTGACCCTTTTACCACTTCCATACACATGCCTTGGGCAAGCTGTTTATATCATTTCATTTTGCCTTTATGTTTTCCGTTTTTCACTGTGGTAGGATGTATTCTGTTCAAAGTATTTGCTGCTCTCCTCAAAGTCAATTATACTGTACTTTCACTGTACTGAACTCAGGAGCGGATATGTGACTTGCTTTAGCCAATGAAATGTGGGCAGAAGTGACTTGAGTCATTTCTGAGCAGAAACTTTTAAGAACCAGTGTGTGTTTTTGCTACTTCTCTTTTTTCCTTTGCAGGATATCATCCATAACCTAGATAGTAAAAATGGCATGTAACTTATTGTCCAGAACAGGAACATTTGAACGTAAGAGGGTATGCTACTGAGAGTGAAAGGATACTATTAATCATTTCTCTGGGACAATGGGCATGACTAGGACTGTGTTGTATAAACAGAAATGTATAGTCCAGATAGAGGCTGCTTTGTCAGTTGGGTTCCCAGAGAAAAGGTGACATGGAGCAGAACGAGATCCAACCCATAAAGGACACATGTGAGAGAGAAATCACCCTCTGTAAGCCACTAAGGTTTAGGGGAACATTGTTATTATAGCACAACTTAGCCAACTAATATAGAAATTTAATCAATACAGCTGACTGATGCAAAAAACGCATTGTAAAGTGGCCCTCTGTTTGCATAAGTAACTGGGTCATTCGGGGGACTGCTGAACACTGAAGATACGTTCAGGGCTATCTAGAGTTGCAGGTAGCTTCTTCCAATGTAAAATGAGGAAGGTTGTCTCCTGCTATCCAAGTGGGCCTTGTGGTTATGTGCTAAACAGGCCAAGTCTTAAGAGTGCCTGCTCACCCAAAATATCCTTTGAAAGAGTTTCTTTTGTAAATATGGGTCTTGATTAACTTGACCATTCTACTCTGCTCAAAGCTGATAGAACCAGGGTGGAGACTTAAATGTGAGCAAGCCACAGGCTGGCCAGCAACTTACTGGTATTGCGTAAATGCTCTGACATTCAGAGATGATGTCAACACTGGAGCATTCAGATCCTGCCTCTGGAAAATATCAAGAGACCTAAGGAGACAACATATGAATATGCAGAAGTTGAAAGGCACACGGAAAAAAGGGCAAAGAATATAACTGAGCCATGCTGACAGTGGACAGTAGGGTATAGGTTAACAAACCTGGGCTGCCAAAAATATAGGCAGTTTACACGACTAGAGAAATCGCTAAGTTGCTAGTTGTTTGGAAGTTCCCATGAAGCTTGACTTTCACTGTACTTTGCTCTCCTAAAAGCTGATAGCACAGATACTGTCTTTATCAGCCTTCCTTGTACACATTCTTTCAATGTCACCCTTCCCCCATTCTAAAATATAAACTAGAGAATTTCTGTTCTTAAAACCACAAAATGTTCTAACATAGGCCAGAAAGGACAACCAAGGCTAATTACAAATATCAGTAATTGGCAGTGGTGAAACCACACATGCGAAGTTAAAATTCCTGTCTATTCTGCATGTAGAGCTTCTGGGTCTAACTCAGCAAGACCTTTGCACTATTTGCCTTCCCCTAGATAAAACTGCTTTGCATTGGAATGGACTTTTAATTTGTCCCTTTTTGTTTGTTTTTTTTGTTTTGTTTTGGGGGTTAGCTTGAATCTTATCATAAAAAAATTTTTCTTCTTACTTCATGTGGTTTGTCTCATATCCAGAGAGTGTCCTTTTTATTTTGCTTCTGAGCCATTGTTCCTTTTTCTTATGTCCCTAAAACTATAGCTTAGGAACTCTGTGACTCTGTCCTCCTGGTCTCAGGAAAGAGATTTGTGTATGTGGCAGACCTTCATTAGTGTGTGAATTAACTCTTACCAGTGTGAGGAAGACTTAGGTCTTTGTTAGCTTCTTGTTCTTTTTCAAGCCTTGTAGAATCTTGGAGTTGGGAAAGATGTCAGAAATCATCTAATCTAGTCTTGAGGGTAAAATTACACCTTTAGAGCCATGTGGCTAGTGAGTGGCATAGATAGAATAAGATCCCAGGTATATGGATTCTTAAACAGGCGCCCTTTCTATAAATCAGGTTCTCATTCTTTTGTGCAGCTTTTACATTTTTATGTTCTAAGTTATCTTTTCAAGTCAGATGCTTTAGCTTAGATTTATAAAACCATTCATTCATTCATGCTACATATACTTTCCTCTCTGATATCTTTTCTAACCCCAACAGCTGTATATCCCAGTGCTTAGCATTGAGGAATGGCAGGAATTCAAAAATAGATATCACAAATAAATATAGTAAGTACTATGGTAATTCAGAGTAGAAATGAACCAATTGGGTTGCCGAAATGGGAGAGAAGAGCTTTTGCAGGGGAAATTACATTCTGCAACATTTTGTAGGATGGGTAAGAGATTGCTAGATGGGGTAGGTTGGGGGAAGTAGCCTACACAAAGGGTCATAAAAAGGATGATGGGCAATGTCAGGATGGCAGAAATGTGGCTTTTGGATAGACAGGAGTGCTAGATGCACTTGGAGAGGTAAGTTTAGAGAGGGTAGTCCTTATTTACCATCTCAGGACTCTGGAGTTTATAAGGATGTAAGCAAAAGATCTCTAAACATGGAGAGAAGTGGGGTGGAAGCAGAGAGGCCAGTTGGGAAGATGTGACATACAATTAAAGGATGAAAAGATCCAGATATCCCATACTGGTCATAGGAAAGCTTTGAGGTAGTGGGCTGAACTCATAGTCTTGAAGCAATCTTGAAGCAATGGTTTTATGGGTTAAAGGAGAGAAGAGAACCACAGGTGACTTTGAGGGTACAGTTGTAGGAACTGGGTGCACAAGGGAAGCAAACTATACAAAAAAGGAAGGGAAAGAGCAACACGGTTTTGGACAAAGAGTATTGAAAATGTAGACATGTCACAAAGAAGGTTCTGTGTAAGTGCTAGCTATAATCATTTGATTCTCAATTGCAAAAAGTATCAGGTTTAGATCTAGAACAAAGGAAACAGAAATTTAGCATCTAAGCATTCATTCTAATTTTATTTTATTATTATTATTTTTTAATGTTTTATTTATTTTTGGTACAGAGAGAGACAGAGCATGAGAGGGGGAGGGGCAGAGAGAGAAGGAGACACAGAACCAGAAACAGGCTCCAGGCTCTGAGCTAGCTGTCAGCTCAGAGCCTGACGCGGGGCTCGAACCCATGAATGTGAGATCTGACCTGAGCCAAAGTTGGAGGCTTAACCGACTGAGCCACTCAGGCGCCCCACATTCTAATTTTAGAAAGAGAGAAATAAAGATACTTGAATGTTCCTCCAAATTGTCTAGATAAGTCACACAAGAAGGAATGAGAAAAGGAGTTTAGGGCAGTTTGTACCATGGATAGGGTATGAGGTTGCTTATCTTTAAAACTACTTGAGGGGCGCCTGGGTGGTTCAGTCTGTTAAGTGTCTGGGTTCGGCTCAGGTCATGATCTCACGGTTCGTGGGTTCTAGCCCTGTGTCGGGCTCTGTGCTGACAGCTCAGAGCCTGGAGCCTGTTTCAGATTCTGTGTCTCCCTCTCTCTCTGACCCTTCCCTGTTCATGCTGTCTCTCTCTGTTTCTCAAAAGTAAATTAAAAAAAAAAAAAACAGGAAAAAATTAAAAAAAAAACCTACTTGAACTTTTAAGGTGTGTCCTAGGACTCTTGGAAGGATTAGAAGAGATAGGAGAGTATGCAAGATAACATAGGCTAAGCTCCTCCGTGGCAAAGCAAGCAAAATAAACAACAAACAAACAGAAAAACCTTCCCAAATTGCAGTACTTAAATGCATCCACCATTTCAATTCATTCAATAGCTTTATGAAAAAGATTGCTCATCTTTATTTTGTAGATAAACAGGTTTGTTCAAGGGCATACAAGAGGGAGAGCTGTGAGATCGCCCAGGCACCCAAACCTGTGTGTTCTTTCTTCATTCCAACATGCAGAGGTGCCTCCCACGTGGAGGACGCCCTCCCATCACGGGTTATGTGGTTCTGGTCACAGTGGAGCTCTGGAAATGAAATGTCTATACTATTTGCTACCTATCCCCTAATGGTGAAGTTCTACCCTGGGAGGGAGGGAAGAGAGGCTCTATCTGCCAAATCCTCTGTCTCTTTGCTTCCTAAGGAGGAGGTTAGAGGAGGTTAGTGTTTATGGAGTTGATAAGGTAAATTAACTTATTCGGGTTTAAATCCTCATTCATTCTAGCCACTTGTCAGTTATGTGGACCTAGACAAGATGCTTAACATTTGTGGATCTCAGTTTCTTTGTAAAACGGGGATGGATACTAACAGTATTTATTTCAAATGTTTATTGTGAGGATTAAATAAAATATGTCCTTAGCACATTGCTTATTGTGTAGTAAGTAATTCATATATATTTGCTACTATTATGTTGACTGTTTAAGGAACTCTTGGCCTCTTCCCAATTCTGTACATGATGCTTCCCATAAGTCATTGTTCAGAAAAAGCAGAATTGCCAACAATAAAATATATGTATTTTTTAAAAGGTGGTTTTGTGGGTATGGAAATGTTCTGTGTAGATGGGTGAATTCCAGTCATATAAGTTTATTCTGAAGTCACAGAATTGGTTGTATGGAACTCATGAGCCTTAACTGGAGGCACCAAGAGGGTTATGGACTTCTTAGTACACTTTTTGTGGATATATAACCTACATTGATATATAACCTTATGATTCTGACCAGATCTCAAGCTACAACTCAACAAACTTTTACAAAATGAACAGACTTGTGTAATACCCAGTGATGCTTCAGATAAAAATAGAACACTGCTGGCATCACACTTCCCTGGCTCATGCCTCTCCCAGTCAACCCCTTCTGCCACCAGAAGTAACCACTGTATTATCTTCTATTGCCCTACATTAGTTTTTTTTCCTTCATTGCATTTTATAGAAAAAAGATCTTAGAACATGTATTTTTGCTCAACATTATGTTTTTGAAATTCATTAATACCATTGTGTATAATAGTAGTAGTTTGTTGTGTCTTATTGATTGATATTCTATCATAGACTCTACCACCACAATTTTATTTTCCACTATTCATGGACTTGTATGCTATTTGTTGTTTTCGACTACTGCAATAATGCTGCTTTGAATATCCTTAAACATACCCCTTGAACTTAAATGAACACAGTGCATTTCTGTTAGGGATATACCTAGAAAAGCAGGAATTACTGGGTCATAGGATACATATTGAGGTTCAGCAAATAGTGTCAAATAGTTTCTAAAGTGGTTGTACCAATATTCAGTCTCATCAGCAAGATATGAGAGTTCCGTTTTTGGCACACTGACATTGATCTGTTCAGTTGTTATTTTTAAGTTATAGCCAGTTTTATGGGTATGTAAAATGCTTTCACTATGGTTGGAAAATGAGCAGCTTTGTAATGTCATGTAAGGTTGATTGAGCACCATTTCATGTGTTTGTTGCCATTTAGATTCCCTCTTTTGTGAAGTATCTATTGAAGTCTTGTACCTATTTAAAAAAACTGGGTTGGGCGCCTGGGTGGCTCAGTCAGTTGAGCGTCTGGCTTAGGCTCAGGTCATGATCTCATTCATAGTTTGTGGGTTTGAGCCCCGCATCAAGTTCTGTGCTGACAGCTAGCTCAGAGCCTGTAGCCTGCTTCAGATTCTGTACCTCCCTCTCTCTCTGCCCCTCCCCTGCTCCTGCTGTTTCTGTCTCTCAAAAATAAATTAAAAAACTTAAAAAAATTTTTTTTAATTTAAAAAATAAAAAATTGGGTTGTCTTATTAGCATAAAAAAGATTTTTTTTTAAATTCTGAATACCCATTCTTTGTCAGACTTGCACATTGTAAATAATCCTCACAGGTTTTTTTTTTTTTCACTCCTAGTGGTATCTTTTGATGAACAACAGAAATTCTTAATTTTACTAAGTTCATTTGTCAAGATTTCCCTTGGTCAGTGTTTATTTGTCCTGTTGTGTGTGGTGGGAAGTAGGCATGCGTGAGGCAGCTCTGGCTGTTGATGGGCGATGGAAGGAAAAACGAAGTGAGGGAAGTGGCTGACGGAAGGGAGTAAGGACACATTTGTGAAGCCCTCACAAAGGCTAGACAGGTCATGACTTGGGGTCTGGGAGTTTACACTAGAACAGGAAAACAGTAAAAAGATGTAGGGGTCAGACATGGACAAGGATAGGATTACTTTTTTATTTCATGGGAGAGAGATGTTTTCTAAGACCTTAACCTCAAGATAAGACCCTGGACAGAGTCCAGGGTTATGGTTTGATTTTTCTTTTTATATTTGAGTCCAATCTATGGCAAGGTGATGCAGCGCTGATTTAAGGCTTCTGAAGTCTGAGAGGTTGCAGATGATGTAGAAAGAATCCTAAATTGCTTTCAGGATTCAACGAGTTTGCTGGGGCCATGTTTTTATGCGATGTATGTTTAGGAAAGGCCTTTTCCTTGCCTTGTACATAATTATATTAACTTAAATAACAGCATAGGGAGATTTAGAATTGGGATTGAGTGAAAGCCAGACTAAGGTGTTTGTTGATGTCATTGTTTTGTTGTTCTTTTGTTCTATATTTAAGAAGGGGCCATGTTTTCTATTTTATTTTTAAAAAAGAATCTCACATTCATTTAATTAGTTATTATATAACTTATTTAATTGCACGTGTGTTCTCTAGGTGCTTTTCCATAGGTTATCTCATTTAATCTCCATAATAAAGGGGATGATTAGCACTATTTTACAGATGGGAAACCAGAGGCTAAGAGATATGAACTAGTTTGCCCAGGAACCCTTGGCTAGTAAAGAAGAGAGTCCAGATTTAAATTATATTTGTATTATGAAGGTGTCTGCCACTGTTTTGAATTCTAGGATTAAAAATTATTTACAACTGGGGTGCCTGGAGGCTCAGTTGGTTAAGTCCCAACTCTTGATTTCGGTTTAGGTCAATATCTCACGATTCGTGAAATCGAGCCCTGCATCAGCATAGAGCCTGCTTGGGATTCTTTTCCTTCTTTCTCTCTGCCCCTTCCCTACTCATGCTATCTTTTCTCTCTCAAAATAAATAAATAAACATTTAAAAAAGCATGTTAAAAATAATTATTTACAATAAAAAGCCTCTATTTTAATGTACCCCATTTTTGGAGTGCATAGGAATGGTGAACTAGAGGTTGAGCCCTTTGCTAAATTCCTGGATGCTGACTTAGGAGAACTTAACTAACTTATTCAGCCTCTGTACTGCATTTTCCTTAATTTTAAGTGAGATAAGTGATGCATACCTTAAAAAGTTGCTCTGCATTTGTCTATTCTTTCATTCCTTCTTTCACACACGTAAATGAATGAATGATGTGCTTTTGAGGCAATATCACTCAGTTGCAAGTTACTCAAACTTCCTCTTTCCTGTGGCACCTAGTGACAGCTTTGTGGTTTAACAGGTGAAATGTCCCCTTTTCTTCTCTCATTCTCCACTCCCTAGCCAATTCAGTTAGCGGGTCAGTCATGGTCAGGTCATGTTCAACATGCTCCCACACATTTTCAGGACCTTTTGTCTATTGCTCTCCACTGTCCCAACCCCCTGCTCCCCAACATCCCGTGTTCTAGTAAAAGAAACCTCAAGTTTTACTTAGAGGATCAGTTCTCTCTTACTTGGGTCTGTATCATTTTGGCCGAAGTGACCCATCCTTGGACTCCAGCCATGGGTACACATCTCTGTCCTGATGAACCAGAGGGCTGTCTGCATGATCTTGACCATAGTGATTGGTTCAGGGATGGGCAGGTGACACAAGTGAGACCAATCAGGGGCAGTCTGAGGCTTTATCAGCTAAAATGATTGGGAATGAGGCCCCTTTATCCACCGGCTTGCTAAGTGAATAGATGTAAGTTTGAAGCTGCTGGAAATCACTTCTGCTGGCTCAGTGGGGGAATCTGAGAATGCAGCCAAATGCAGAGAAATGCTGAAGTAGGAGCTGGAGAGACCAGCAATGTCTTGATGACATTTTCTTGAGGCATTGGGCCTAGTGGTTCCTTAGTTGGCCACATCTCTTGACTGTATCAATTACAGGAGGCAATCATTGTTTCAGCCAGTTTGAGAAGGATTGTTATTACTTGAAACTGAATGAGTCCTGATGGGACTCCAGTCCGGTGGGCTGGTCTTCATGAACTCTGGGATGCCTCGCTTCCTCTCATTTCAGGGCCTTTGTTCTCTTCACCACAATCTTTGGAACTCAGGCCTGCTGCTGTGGCTATGCCGTGCCCCCTGGTGTGGCAGCCACCGGCTCTATGGGTGAAAGAGCTCTGCTTGAAGGATTCTCAGCAAAGCATTTTATTATTCAGGTCCCTGACTGAAGTTGGATAGGTACAGTTATAAAATTAGACTTAAAGTGAAAAGAGCAGGGTCGCCTGTGTGACTCAGTCGGGTAAGCATCCGACTTCGGCTCAGGTCATGATCTCACAGTTCGTGGGCTCGAGCCCTGCATTGGGCGCTCTGCTGACAGCTCACTCAGAGCCTGGAGCCCATCTTCAGATTCTGTATCTCCCTCTCTCTCTGACCCTCCCCTGTTCATGCTGTCTCTCTCTCAAAAATAAATTTTAAAAAACATAAAAAAAAAAAAGACCTACCTGAACCATAACCTGATTTGGCTAAATCCAAATTCTTACCCAATTGCCTGTTTAAGGTTCAAATCTTTTAAAATAAAAGAAGTTAAATGTTGGGCATCTTGTACAATCTGTTGTGCAATATGTTCTCTGATGGTACTTTTTACCTTCAATTTTAAATGGATATTTAAAATGCAGTTAGAATCTCAGTTCATCTGTTCACTTATTCAGCATCCACTCTATGCTGGGGATAGAATGGTGACAAGACATAGTGCCTGCCCATATGGGGCTCGTGCTCTGATTCTAAGCTTCTAATTTCATAGTTTCATGCAGCAGCTATATCTTTGTGTGTGTATGTGTGTTTGCAATGTCAAAAATTTATGTTGAGGCAGGATTGGCAGAGCACACATTTAAATAACCACAGTCATCTTAAAACTCCAGTACTATGCCAGTGAAAGTCCTGCGGAATAGATATTGAGAAACCTCTTGCTCTTGCTGTAGCTTTGTCACCAGGGTCTCTGTCTCTGCCTTTCACAGAGCGAGTATTGCCCAGTCCTTAAGAACGCAGGCCTGCCTAATGGGCTGGATGCTGCTTTCAGATCCATTGTTGACTAGATGTGTATCTTAAGGCATATTATTTAACCTCTGTAACTCTCAGTTTCTGCCTGGGCAAAATGCGGTAGCACGTCTAATTATTTAGGTGGTTGTAAGGATGAAGTGAGGTCCTACATCTAAGTACGTCACACTGTATCTTGTAAGGAGTCAGTCCTTCATAAATGGCAGCTATTGTGTTATTCCTATTGATTGGAAAGACCAACGACAACATGTCAGTCCACTTGTCCTTCAGGAACCAGCTTAAATGGTCTCTCACTTGAAGGGAGTTAGTTGTATTTTTCCTCATCATTCATCCTGCTCTTATGTTTATTATAGTGGATATAATGGTTTTCCCATAAGCTTTTCTGTTTTCTTTGCAAAGCAGGCATTATGTCTTTGTTAGCATTGTATCACCATTACTTGGAATTTTATATGATTTATGGTGGCCATTCATTAATTTTTAATTCAAAGGACAGATATTTGAGTGATTTGCTTTGAAAGGATTCCTCCGACTCTGTTGTACATGGACCGTAATGGGTCAAAGGCAGAAGCGGGGGACTAGTTAGATTATTGCATTGATCCAGGAAAAATGATGGTGGCATAAGCTGGTGGTTGTATTCTGCATATGCTTTAGAACTACAGCTATATATTTGAAAGAAGAAAGAGAGTAACAAGAAATAAAAGTAAGAGTAGTAAGATATTAAAGGAAAAACTTTCCCATTCTAGGATTACAAAATCAGGGAATGAGTTTGTTTTATAGTAAATTGATTTGGCCTGTAGATGGCTCCATTTTCCTAAAGAAACAAGGATTCTTTGTGTGTGTGTGTGTGTGTGTGTGTGTGTGTGTGTGTGTGTGTTCTAGAAATTTTCAGTGCTGCTGTATGTTTTGTTTTCCCTGACTGACATGAAGGCTTCACTGTAAATTAATAAGCTCTTCTGACTTTCTTTGTTCAGATAGAATTATGTACATTGGCTCACATTTCTAACATAAATTCTTCATTTTTGAGCCACTATTTAAGAACCACTAAGAAACTTGAGAAGCCAGGGAAACTTTGTGTAGGGTGGTTACTTTCATGGGTTTCAAAATGTTCGCATTTGCTCATTCATTCATTTATTGAATGATTGCTGTGTTCCAGGCACAATGTTAGAGGCAGTGAAAAATATTACTATGGATAAAAATGTCTTTTATGTCCTCTATGTGTTAGGATTTAAATAAGAGCACCCAGATCCATGTTTTTAGGTAATATTTATTAAACGTTCACCATTTGCAGAGCACAATGCATTAGAACTTTCTATACATCTTCTCATTGAAATCTTCAGAATAATCCTATGGGGTAAATGTTGTCTACATTGTAAAGAGGAGAAAACTGAGTAACATAGAGGTTAAGCAACTAGCTGAAGTACAACTTGGGATTTTAATGTGGACACTAGTCCTTCTAATCCACCAGGCGCCGGGTCATCCTCTGAGGTCATGAAGACCTGTAAAGTCTGGGTATCCTCTGATCAATACTCGTGAAAACCTGACTCTTTTCTTCTGCCCCTCTTTACTCCTTTTGCAGTCACTGAAGTCCTACGTCTTTTGTAGGAAATTTCCAGATTATGTTGTCTGTCTACCTTTCTTGGGCTCCTCTGAACTCCTACTGTACATTCACAGGGAAGCCTCCTGACTCATGAGGAATGGGTATAACAAGACAATAGAGAATGAGACCAATCACTGAATCCTCCAAGTGGCAGATGGGTTTCTGTATAATTTGGAGAAACATTCTCTCAGCAGACAAAATGGGGGACTCAGTGCAGAGGAAACTCTTCTAAGGAACTGACAGCTCAGGGAGTCAGACTTAAAATCAGCCTAGGGTAAGGTCTCTACCACATCATTTCCACTGTTCTTCTCTGTGAATTCTTTACTCTTTTCTCTCCTGGCTTCTATTCTGATCTTTGGGCCATTGTAGTAGGGACTGCTGATTTATTCATGACTGTAGCTTCCCTCTTCTTCTTTAGTAATAGAATGCCTCTGTTTTTAGCTGTAAACATGGCTGCACATTCAGGGGCTACATTTCCCAGGTGTCCATGCAGCCTTGTGTGGCTATGTAAAGAAGTCCTGTCCAGCTGGATGGACATAGAAAGTATATGTGCTGTTTGTGTGTTTTATCATTACAGTGAATCCATCTGTGCTGCTTTTGCTTCTTTCCTACTTTCCATCACTTGGGACATGATGAGAAGTAGAATAGTCACTTTTAGATCTAAAATCGAAAGTTCCACAGTGAAAATGTCAAAGCTGCCCTTCATTCCCTGGAGAGAGAAATGAACTTGAGTCGTGCTTAACCACTGTATTTTGGGTCTCATGCAGCTGAATTTGTTTTCTATAATTAATATAGAAATTGATACTTAGAATTGGGCCATCTGCAATACCTTGGAAAGCAGGTCATATGCCAACATATATAGCCAAATTTGTTCAAAAAGAAGTTACACAACTAATGCTTTGCTATATTTAGCAAAATTCTATGAGACTTAGTTATGGGACTAGTTATTAGAGATAGCACTGATCCATTAACACCTCCTTCCTGTTATATGTTATTGGAAGACTACCTATTGCCAAAGATCAGATAAACAAGGTTGTCTCCCCATTTAAACCTAATGTTTCAAATTTATCTCAGGGTAAATACAATGAAATTGAGAGAAAGAGGGATGGGAAGAAAACTTTTGGCTGTGGTTACATGTAAGGACCTACTTGGAAAAAAACAGGTCAAATGTCCACAAAGATTATGAGGGGAGATCGCTACTAAAGAAACCAGAAGCCTGGCCTGCAGGAGCCTGTGTCTCTTTGATAACTAGGTTCCCAAATATACACAGTCTGTGGCAAGGGGCTGGGGTTAGTGTAGAAATAAAAGTACTTATTATGCATGCCATTTAAAAATTATAAATGTAGCCAATAAAATGTTAAATAATACTTTTTCTATCCTACCTTTACCTTTTTTAAATGTTTATTTATTTTTGAGAGAGAAAGAGAGTATGAGTGGAGAAGGGGCAGAGAGAGAGACAGAGAATCTGAAGCAGGCTCCAAGCTTGATAGCTCAGAGCTGGATGCAGGGCTCGAACTCATGAACTATTAGATCATGGCCTGGCCCAAAGAGAGCGCTTACCCAACTGAGCCACCCAGGCACCCTGCTACCACACTTTTAAAAAATATATCTTCATGATGACCTGTATATCCATGTTAAGATTTAGAATCTTGAAATTCATTGGAAGTTTTGCTATAGCAGGACATGGATAGTCAACCCGTGACCCATTGCACATCTGTATTTGCTTCT
The DNA here is from genome assembly GCF_006229205.1 of Suricata suricatta. Lineage (NCBI taxonomy): Eukaryota > Metazoa > Chordata > Mammalia > Carnivora > Herpestidae > Suricata > Suricata suricatta. The sequence goes on from NC_043714.1 coordinate 60,428,748, forward strand.
GAGTCTTATTTCTATCTTATGTCAAAGGGCCATGTAACATGTAGAAAGTCTACTCCAACATCCAAGATCTATACACAACTCTTGTCTCTGCCACCATTACAAACCAGGTTAAATGCTTAGCAGCTTACCATTAATGGTGCTGGTGTGGCACACGTGTCTGGGTAGTATGTCTCAGGGCAGCCTATTATACTTGGGTTCTTCCTTCTAATTCCTCCATTCTACTTCCCCTTTGTTATTGTTTCCACGATATCCATCATCATCAACAACAATAACAACAACAACAACAAAAAAGCATTTATTCTCTGAGAAGCTAGATAAAATTTATCATACAGTGTTGCAACAATTTGTTTACACATCTGTGAAATAGGTGTTTCTCTAAGATTGGGCTTAGGGGTATACTTATATCAGAATTTTGCAGCATCAATGATCTTGTCTTAACACAAAGTAAGTGTTCCGTGAATATTAGTTGAGAATATGTGAGTAAATGAATGGGTCTTCATATTGCCAGGCTCTATGCAATAAATTGGAAATATACCAAGGCTTCTAGGTTTTCTCATCTAAAAGAGACCATACTAAAATCTGGATAACAAGATTAGAGCAGAAGGTTCAGAAATGTGTCATCTATGCAAAGACCTGAAAAATGGTCAGCCCTGTTTATGTTTCAAATTGCCCAGAAATATTTGGTTTTGCTTCAGTTCTAGGAAGGGCTCAGGTTTGGAGTGAGGTCACATTTTTATCAGCAACAGTTCACTTAATATTGCTTATACAAGCTTTCTAAAGCAATGACTAGAGCATATGTTTAGACTTTCCCGAATGTTTGAGCTAAAAAAATCATCTGTATGTTAGTGCAATGATTCTCAGTAGTTATTTCAGAGGCTTCTAAGGTAAGAGGATCACATTGTGTGGTTTAGCAACACTGAAACCCTTCCATGCCCCCTGGTCATTTTATCTTTGTTCTCTTAAAAAAAGCTCAGAATAGTACAAAATATATCTTTATTTTCACATATCCAACATTACTTTCTTTATGCACATATACTGAAACCATCTGTCTAAATTGTGGCAAAATCTGCCAGTTCCAGATTGGCCTCATTAGTCATTTGAGAACACATAAACAGAGGGATTATGGAAAAATAAATAGATCTTGGATAGTTCATCCTGGTCTGGGAAGGTTTTTCTCATCATCAGCATCATTGCCAGACATGAAAAGGCGCAGGTTTACATCTTTAAAACACTTGGAGGGGTTTTTGCTCCAGAAAGTGGATAAAAATGTCCCAGTGACCCACTTGATCCCTTATCATATGACAGTCACCTCAGTTATGAATCAAAGGAAAACTAACTTCTTAAAGAGCTAGCAAGGTCTTTCAGAATGAAATTCTACAAATGTCATTCCAATAGAAAGGACTGTATCTAAGAGGTGAGATGAGAGATAAGGATACTGCAAAGGTAGGGAAACAAAAGAAGAAGACTTTTGGAACTGTCATTAAAGGTAATATCTTTCTGTGTGAGCCATACACTCACCTCTCAGATGTTTGCATGTGTTCCTATGCCTTTTCACTATGAATAACGGTAGTTTAATTGTGAGAGTGAATTCTCCACCATGCAAGAGAAATCTCTGCCATAGTAGGAAGTGTGTTCATCTGTACTTGACTTGGAACTAACAGAGCCCAAGGGACTAGTAGACATCATCAGGGAAGATGGTCTAGTAAGTATTTAGAAGACTGCTAACACGGTCTAAAATGAGGAGGAAATTTCTCAATGCCCTGAGAAAACAGCAACAACAAAAATACATTATCACCAGACTTCTGCCATATCCTACATTCCATAATTTAAAAATTTGAATTCATCAGCTATAAGTAGGGCTGAAAACGTGTAAGAATATGCGAAATTGCTTTTAAATGAAAATGAGGGTTTGCCTTGGTGGCTTGGTTGGTTGAACATCTGACTCTTGACTTTGGCTCAGGTTGTGACCTCATGGTCCATGATTTCGAGCTCCATGTTGGGCCTAGTTAGGGTACATTAGATTATACTTATGTTTAAATCTCAGTAACTTAATGTAGTAAAACTTTATTTCTTGTTCCTGTCAAAGTTCAATGAAAATCAGATGGTTTTCCTTCAAAACAAACAAGCAAACATAACAAAACCTGAGGAGGTCATTGCTCCTTCCATTCTGTGACATTGCCATCTTCAGCACATGCTATTTCTGGGGCGGGGGAAGCATCAGAGGTATATGCTGTAGCTGGAAATGCCATGATGCAAGCACTTGGATTCAACCCACCTACAGGGAGACTGGGAAGTATAGAACTGTTTCATGTCCAGAACGTGGAACTAGGTCTGGAACGCCTAGCTGATGTCCTCCACAAAGACATTGGTAGGTTGAAAATAGAGCTATAATATTTTCCACCTCATTTTGTTAGGAGGTGAAGGCTTTAACTCCACTCTTTCAGCCCACACTAGCTTTGGTGTCTTGCTTCTACCAACAGAATGTGGTTGAAGTGGGACTTGCTAGTTCTATGGCCTAGTTTTCTAGAGACCTTGTAGCTTCTGTCTTTGTCCTCTTAAAATGCTGTTGGGACTTCCCTGTACAAAAGCTAGCTCTGGTCTTCTGGATGATGAGAGGCCAGGCACAGAAAAATTAGGTCCAGCCAGGTAGAAGCATTAGTTGCAGAGCCTGGTTGGGATTCTCTCTCTCTGTCTCTCTCTCTCTCTCTCTCTCTCTCTCTCTCTCTGCCTCTCCCCTGCTTGTGCTCTTTTTGTCTCTCTCAAAATAAATAGATGAAAAAATAAATAAGACACAACTAAATAATAGATTATATTATTTCCTAATTCAAACTTTGTAAAATTATCAGGTGTATTAGTGTTCATAATATTAAACAATTATCTACTGAGAACTTCACTTAATTTTTGGTTACTGCATTTTGTGTATGGGTTTTTTAATGAAAAAGAATATCTGGGAATGATTCAGAAATAAAAATGAATATCAACTTAGCTGTCTCAAAAATTTAAGAGTCAGAGAGGCCTCAAACTCATTTCTAATACATCTAGAACATACATCTTTGATCCAAACATAATAAAAATTTCAAGGGCAGGAAGAAAAAAGTTCTTTATTTCTTGAAATTCTAACAGTCCATTGAAACATAAATATACATTCATTATTATAAAACCTGCTAGTATTAGAGAAAATAGGTTCAAGAAAACACACGCCAAACACATTTTGTTCCCTCAAACTTCAAAACAACAGGCTTTTATAAGAATGCTTTTAGAAGAAAATTTCTTATTGTTTTGAGTCGATGGAGGCATTATTTTGGTTATGATGGAGGGGAAGGAAAGCTTAGGAACTCTGTGGCAACCTACCATTAGCAGCACTGTGTACCACATTGCCTGCCAAATTGCTCCCTTACCAAGGAAGGCAACTGAGAGTGAGTTTCTATTTTGTATTATTGACATGCTATTCAGTAACCATGAGTGCAATTAGGCAGCTGGAAGGTCTGAGAAGTCATTGTTCCTGCACTACAGTGCCCAAGCCATAAAATGTGGCCACAATTGCAATTGGTAATGATCCACTAATAATAATGACAATAATAAACTTAAATAAAATTTCAGATTTACTTCTGTATTCCAAAGGTTCCTTCCATGATGGTGATTCAGCTCTGGCTAGGCTGTGGTCCAATCCTGATTTTTAACTCTTGGTCCTTTAGCGTTCAACCAAAAAGTATATTTCACATACCTCTACCGTGTGTGTATGTGTGTATATGTGTGTGGGTATTTGTCTTGCAACAATAAGCATTGACTCTTGTATATGTTGATAACTACAAGTTAGCTGATGTGGCTCCGCCTAGCTTGCAATTCTGGGACCCTGGCTGAAGAGGAGCACTGATGTGGGACGCGCAGGTCCTTGTGTATCCCGCATCTGAAGACAGTAGTCCAATAGCCAGATGTTGGGAGGTTTGATTTGTTTCTGAGGCTTCTCTTCTTGGCTCACAGATAGCCACTTTCTCACTGCGTCCTCACATGGTCTCTTTTCTGTGAGCACATGCCCCTAGTGTCTCATTCTGTGCCTACATTTCCTTTTCTTACAAGGACACTGGTCCGACTAGATTAGAACCCACCCTCAGGGGATCATTTTAACTTAATCACCTCTTTATAGGCCTGTCTTCAAATACAGTCACATCCCGAGGAACTGGGGATAAGAGTTCAATTATTAGGGAATACAAATCAGCCCATAACACTCTAATACTTTGTCCTTGGACATAGCATAGATCACACATCTACTGAAAGGCCATTGGCCAGAGGAAGTACATGGCAATGGGTGGAGGTGTAATCCACTGAGAGGAGGGTGTGAATGATTAGGAATAAAAATGCAGTCTACAAGAATGGGTATGTTTACACATTTTTCACTCTGGTTTTATAATTTATTTAAGCATGTATACTTATCACACCTAGAAAGCTAATAGCAGGATTCTGAAGAATTAATGTAATTTCCAAAATCAACTTGGAACTTTCAGGGATGTGTCCTGAAGTCTGCAGAGCGGTTACAAAGGATTTCTGATACCATGCCTGCATAAATATTTTCCGTATACTATAGAAATAACATGTTTCACATAAATATATTAGAAATTGTAAAATGATTCAAGTATATAGAGAAATATAAGCACACCATCTGGGGCCTACCATTCAGAATTGATACTATGTCATTTGCTCTAGATCCTTCCCCCCATATCTTAATCTATTGCTGTATCTGCTTTAGCAGGTGTCTATTTACCTCTCCATACCTATACACATCCACCACTTTACCATTTTTAAAAATGCATTTCCATAGAAGTTTAAGACATCAGTAATGTCATCCCTAAAAACTTTCACAAATCATTACTAAATTGAGATATTTGTTTATAATTGTTTTTCTGATATAAGATTTAAATGTACTGAAATGCACAAGTTGTCAGTTTACTAGCCAGTGAATTTTGATCAACATATAAAAAAATCTATAGCCAATATGCTATCACCCTGGAACATGCCTTTGTAGCCCTTTCATAGCCAAGCTTCCCCCTCATCCACCCAAGAGTCAATTGCTATTCTTAATTTTCATTATAGTAGATTTTTATTTGGCTATTCTAGTATTTCATATAAATGGAATCATACAGTGTTTACTCTTGTTTCAGGTTTCCTTTACTAAATGTAACATTTCTGAGACTCAACTGTATTATTAAGTATACAGTAATCCATTTATTGTTACTGAGTAGCATTACATTGTTTGAATGTACAACAGTTTATTGATCCATTTTCTTGTCAATGCAGTTCTTGGCCATTTTGAATAAATCTGAGGATTTTCATAGAATGTGTGCTTTCATTTCTCTTCGGTAAATATCCAGAAGTGATAGAATTTTATGTTCCATTTTCAAAGAAATTGCCAAATATTTTTCCAAAGTGGCTATATAATTTGATATTGGAGAATTTAGGTTGCTTTACATCCTTCCCAACATTGGTGCTGTCAGTCTTTTTAATCTTGGCCATTCTGGTGGGTAAATTGTGGAATCTAATTTGTCCTTTAATTAAAATTTTTTTAATGTTTATTTATTTGTGTGTGTGTGTGTGTGTGAGAGAGAGAGAGAGAGAGAGAGAGAGAGAGAGAGAGAGAGAGAGAGAGAGAGCCAGCGAGAGTGAATGGGGGAGGAGCAGAGAGCGAGGAGACACAAAATCCAAATCAGGCTCCGGACTCTGGGCTGTCAGCACAGAGCCCAACGCAAGCTTGAACTCCCCAACTGTGAGATCATGACCTGAGCTAACGTCAGCACCCCTCTAATTTTTCATTTAATTTTGATTTCCCTGATGACTAATGATGTTGAGCAGTTTTTCTTATGCCTATTCATGAATCTCACTTTGTAAAACAGCTGTTCAGACCTTTTGCCCATTTGCCCCTCTGCTTTTAATAGAAGAATTCAGTCTTTCTTTGTCACTAATGACTGATGGAAATTTGATTGTTTCTCCTCCAGTTTCTACTTACCATAATGGGAAAGTTCCATATCACATTTTAAAGTTATGAGGGGATATAATATTGCCATACTGCCTCTCTATGTTTTCAGTCTACTCACATAATGGATTATTTTAAAATAACTAACTACTAGTATTTTTTAACTGTTTAGTTAATTTTCAGAGGTGGGGGGCGGGAACAGAGAGAGAGGGAGACACAGAGTCCAAAGCAGACTCCAGGCTGTGAGCTGTTAACACAGAGCCTGTGCAGGACTCAGACTCACAAGCTTTGAGATCATGATCTGAGCCAAAGTCAGACACTTACTTGACTAAGTCAACCAGGTGACTCAAATTCTGGAATACTGATATTTTTGTTGTTGTTACATCATTATTTTTATTTTAAAACTCTGTATGCTGAGGCACCTGGATGACTCAGTTGGTTAAGTATCCAACTCTTGGTTTCAGCTCAGGTTATGATCTCATGGTTTCATGGGCTTGAGTCCCACATCAGACTCTGTACTGACAGTGCAGAGCCTGCTTGGGATTGTCTGTCTCCCTCTCTCTTTGCCCCTCCCTGACTCACGCTGTCTCTGTCTCTCTCAAGATAAATAAATTTAAAAAAATATATGCTGAATCATTCATATCTTGAGATGCAACTAGAGAGTTGTATGTTGAATTAAAATTTTAAATCAAGTGATTTATCAATATGTCATCTAACTACTTTTTCAAAAGCACTCTGATTCATACCCCTCTCTTATTTAAAACTTTTCAAAGTATATAAGTATTGTTTTAATTTTCCATTTCCATAAATACACTTGAGATTTGTGTCAGTCTGCTTAGGCTGCCACAGTCAAATAGCACAGATTTGGTGGCTTAAACTACAGAGTTGTTTTTTTTCCCACAGTTCTGGAGTCTGTAGAAGTCCAAGCCCCAAGTTCCAGGTGATTCAGCTTCTAGTAAAATGTCTCTTTCTGGCCTGCAGATGGCTGTCTGCCTTCTGGCCTTTACTCTCTCTCTCTCCCTCTCTCCCTCTCCCTGTCCCTCCCTCCCCCCCCACCTCTCTGTGTATACAAGTGTGAAGAGATGTGTGGAAGGGAAATGTAAAGGAAGAGCTAGCTCTCTGAGGTCTCTTCTTTAAGGACACTGATCCTGTAGGATCAGCATCCCCCACCCCCATCCTTATGCCCTCATTTAACCTTAATCACTTCCTTAGAGGATTCCATCTTCAAATACAGCCATGTCAGAGGTTAGAGTGTCAACATATAAATTGGCAGGGGTGTGGGGTGGGGGGCAAACATTCCATCCATTACAAGGTGAATGGCTTCTCACTTCTATTTACCTCAAAGGTCCCAGGTGAAGTCCTCATGGTGCGGGAATGTATGAAAGGACAGAAAAAGCAGCCACGTTGGGGGATCAAGGGATGGGAGAGGAGGAGGAAGGGAGGTTCCCTGGCTCACCTCTTAGTCTTTCTCCTTTCATTCATCAAGTCCTAGATTTCCTCTCTTTAACTCCCCTCTTTTCTTCTAAGACCATATTCATTCTTTTAAGGGCTGACTTTTTCTTCCCCTTGGATAATTGTTTTTACCTTGAAATATTTTCCCTCAATCATCTCACCTGGACAGGCTCAAGAAAGAACAAAAGAGTTTTTCCTGAAGTAAAGATGTTGGTCCTATTTCAGATAGGACAGTATCTGAAGGCATAATGTTAATGATGCCATATCTCATATATTTATAAACTATATAAAATATCAATCTTCCAGCATTCACTAAATTATAATACAATATTTCTAATGTATTTAATATCTATTACCCATGTGTGTTCCTGCAAATATGCATAGTTTAATGTGTAAGTATTTTAAATTTACATAAATATTATAAAGTATAGCTATTCTGCTTTTTTCTTCTCTTTCTTTGTCTTCCTTCCACTTTCCCTCCCTTTCTCTCTCTTCCTCTTTCTTTCTCTCTCCTTCTTTCTTCCTTTCTTTCCAGAAGCACAATGATATTACGATCCCTCTATCAGACAGTGACCCCTTCCCACATTATGCCGATCTGTTCTCCCAGTGACAGGGTGAGAGCTGCCGGCATCCTGCTCCACACGGTGCCACAGCGATCCTCCGCATCTGCCGTCCTACGTAGGTGACAGTGTTTCTGGGACATGGATCTGAGAATGGAAGTTCTGAGTCCCGGGGGAATGTCTGTGTCATTCGACTAACTGTGCCAGCTTCCATTCCGAGCGGCTGCACTGGTCTTTCAGCTGTCCTGGCGTGGCTCAAGGACCTCTGTGTCCCCATCATCCCTTCACATTAGTCAGTGCTCTAACTCTTGTCCACCTTGTGTCTGGTTATTGTCAAGTCTTCATTGTTCTCGAGGAAGAGTTTCATGAACATAAAGCAAAAAGAACATTATTAAAAGGAAAACTATGGCAAAGGGCCATGGTTTGTATGTGTATTTAATTCAGGAATAAAATTTACAAGGTAAATCATAGGGAGAATCACAGGGACACAATTAATAAATGTATTTAAACTGATAGCTAGAGTGGAACTTTTTTTTTTTTTTTTTTTACAGAAAGTAAGTCTTGGATTAATACATTGGTTAGACAATCTGGAATAACTTTGCCAGTTAGCTTATATAGTAGATCCACTGCACAGTTTCAATTGTAGCACAAAGGTTTAGGGGAAAATATATTTAAGCCACATGATAAGACAAAATTATTTTATTAAAAATTAGTTTTGAGGTGCCTGGGTGGGTCAGTTGGTTGAGGCATTAGATTCTTGGTTTTGGCTCAGACCATGATCTCACAGTTAGTGAGACTGAGCCCCTGTCTTCGGGTTCTGTGCTGGCAGCATGGAGCCTGCTTCCTACCTGGGATTCTCTCTTCTCCCTCTGCCCCTCCCCTGCTCATGTGCACTCACATGGTCCTGCGCTCTCGTGCGCTGTCTCTCTCAATAAATAAACTAAAAAAATCAGTATTGCCAAAATGTATTGACAATAGCAATATTTTGATACTCTCAAATCTTTTTGAGGTTATTGGGTTAAACAAGATGCCACTATATAAATGACCAAGAGTCATTTAATAAGACTCACTAAAACCTCTTTGGTATATTTCCCAGAAACTACAAAAGTGAATGACTTTCATGACTGGATAACAAATCATTTCACAGGTCAGGTACTTTCCAGTTCTTGGCTTTCAACAAAATCGAGGGAGGAAATAACTAAGTTGTCAGTTGAGAGACTATTAAAAATAATTTTAGATGATAGATCACTACATGAATTTTGCCATGTAACTTGGAGCAAATTCAAAGAAATGGATAATATTGCAATAGAAAAGTTCTTGTATCCCAGTCAGCTTATGGTAAAATTTGTAAGAACAACTTTTTTCAGAAGTTATATCTATAAAATGAAAAGTAAGAATAGATGTGATCCTGAAAACAGTCTCATTTTAGGGATAGGTCACGCTCATACAGTAGCTAATTTCAAAAAAGCAATTTTTTAAAGGGATAAACTTCTAAAAATTCATTTTTTGTGTGGTGAGTTTTAAAATTTTAATACATTTGTGTTTGACATGGACCACCGATACTCATAACAAAAACCAGATGAAATTTCTTAATACTTAAAGCCTAAAATCTTTGTTTTAAATTTATATGAGTAATTTTGTTGTAGAGTATGAGAAGTCCAACAAGTATGATAAGGTAACCTTTTATATATAAAAATATATTATGCTAGGATACTCTGTGTGTGTGTTTGTGTGTGTATGTGTGTGTGTGTGTGTGTGTGTGTGTGTGTGTGTGAAGTGCAATGGGAAATGGGTGCAAGCAGAAGAGAAATGAGATGAAATTCCTAACTGTTAAGAAAGATCTTGTTTATGTCTTTTTTCAATGGATGTATCTATCATTATGGTTATTTAGACTTACTGGATACATTTATAAGGGTGATATAACCATTTTATTTTAAAATATCAATATTTATAACTTATCCCAAATCATAAGCATTGTCCTTACATCAACCTTCAGTTTCAAAAATTTGTGGCCTCGGCCCAAATTTTGTGCCTTGTAGGGAGCATGTAAAACATTTGGGAGACCACCAGCCTAATCCACACACATAGTAGGAAGCAGGGAAGACATTTAAAGCCAGGTTTTTAACTCTAGATGGTAGTATTGTTGTATCTGTTATAATTCAATGGAGAGATGATCAAATGACAGTAGGAAACATCATTGTTTTAGTTCCCCCAACCCTTTCAACTGTCTCAGAGCTTGAAATCAACATGCCATTAACTGGTCAATGACTCTCAGAGTCACAAATTATATGCATGCATCTGCCTAGCACAGTGCCTACCCCCTATTATTTCTAAATATTACTAAAAGTGTGTTAAATGAATGGATGAGTCTAGGGCCTTTCTCATTAATTAATAAAATTTTCTGAAAGACAGCATTTCAGTTTATAATGGTGTTTTTATTTTTAGATCTAGGATCAATTCAGAGATTACTATAAAACTTGTAAGTTTCCATGATGACCAAAAAACAAACAAAAATTCTAAATAAACAAATAATAACAAGAAAAGTCTCTGACACACTTTTTCCGAGATGAATGCTTATTTTGAAATCTGATCTTGAACTGAGTGTACCAACTTCAGTGAATAATATTAAATTGCTAAATGTAAGCTATGTCCATGCTATATTCAGTCTAGGGTCAAGTCACTTCTTAAAAAGTATAAGAAAGATTATACCTTAACTAGTTTAGTTGACAAGAGGAATTTATAACCAATTTTTGTTTTTCATGGTCAATAGCAATGGGCTAGAAGTGCTTGAAATAATGCATAATTTCAAAATAATTAAAACCATATGCCTGTGCATTTACTATTGATTATCCCTTACTTCTTTATTCTTCATTTTTTTCCCCCTAAGCCAAACACATTGCACTGAGTTTTAGCTACATTAATTTCTCAGAATTTTTGGATTTATCATGGAGATACTTAAGTGTAAGCTCTAGGGCTCCTCTCTTATATCCTGGGAGAATCCTGGCAATATCCTCCCCTGGTTTTTTATTTTTTATAAACTTGAAAACTGCAAGATGTATTTAACATTTTTTGAGTTTAATGGGCTACATATGATTTGTGGTCTCTTCCAGGTACTGTTACATTATTGCTAGCCATCTCATTATAGAAATGGCTTTCAGGAATATTCCTACCAACTATTTTTATGACTCACTCACTCAGGGTCATGTCTTAAAGGTGTCAGAAATAATGTTGCATTTTAACTGTGTCTTTGGCATCTGGTTTAGGAGTATGTGGATAGTATATAAGATATAAAGTTTCAAAAACAGAGAGCCAGAAGCTGGTCTATGGAAGATTCTTCTGAATCTTATAACTCATATACAAAAGTATTGGATAGAGGTTTTCCCAAATTTGATAACCAATTAAGTATTTACATGAGATTACTAATAATGGGTGTTGAAACTGAAAGAAATTTTTCTAAACAATAAACAAACTATAAATAGCATAGTATTTGATTAGTCCTGCTAAAGGAAATACTGAATTGTGTTTCTCTTCTCTCAGTAGACAATGATATTATAAAATTGTTATAAGATGAAGAGCCAATCAAAACTATGTAGCCAAAATAGGTAGGGAAATAAATATTATAGATATGTGCTGGGCAGTTAAATAATAAAAATACTTTTTCGTTTTTCTCTATCTTGTGATGTGTATGGTATTGGTTATTCTTTTTTTTAATGTTTTTTTTAATGTCTTTATTTTATTTTGAGAGACAGAGCAGAGAGTGAGCAGGGGAGGGGCAGAGAGAGAGGGAGACACAGAATCTGAGCAGGGGCTTGAATCCCAGACTGAGATCATGACCTGAGCCGAAGTCGGATGCTTAACCGACTGAACCACCCAGGCGCCCCTGGTTATTCTTTTAAAATTAAAAATTTGTTATTTCTTATTGTAAATGGTTTTTTTTTTAATATCTAACTTCCCTTCGTATGTACCTTTCATAATTTTGAGTTTGCTTTTCTTACCAAGGGACCCTAAATTGTATACACATAAGGCCTCATAAAATCTTGATTTGTGCCTGGCCATAGAGAGTATTTGGTATAACACTCTTATTCTATACTTGAAAACACAGGTCTAGAGATAATTTCTTTTTCTTGGACTCCACTATCAAGGACAGGATTGTAATAACAATCCAGACTCCTGGGCAGTGAGTTAAATCTGTCATGGTTAATCTGTGGATAGAATAATTTAAGCTTTCTCTCTATATAAATCTGCACCTAGAATTTTAGCTGAGAAAGCAGTATTGTAGAACTGAACTCAACACTGAAAGTCCATAGACAGACAGATTGTGCAGAAGAAATGTGAACAGTTGCGCATGGATTTCTCAGAGAATAGCATTTGTCAAAGTGGCTACAAATGAGGAGGGACTCACTTTAGGATTTTGCCAATTCTCACCCCAGCCAGAAAGTCCCAGAAATCTTGTCCATGCACTCTGAAACTTAGAGATGCACATTCAAATGACGTTTAACAGCACCCTTGAATAAAGCAGAGAAGAACCAGATAATGTAAAACTCATTTGTTACTGATTACAATGCCATGGCCTGTGTTCATGTTCCCTAAGGCTGAATTCTCTCTGAGTAATAAACAGACAAGGGAAGCCACAGGATGTTTCAGAGCTTGGAGAGTGAGAGGGAACTTCATTAACTCAGGTCTGTCATTGCAATCTTACCACAAATGTGGTCTAGAAAACAATTTTAATGCTATTCTGTAGCTCTCTCTGCACAACAGAAATGAATGTGCATTGGGGGACCTCCAATTACTAACATTGTGCAGAGGACAAATGAAATACTGATTTTGTCTTCTAACAAGACAGAAACTTTGAATTTGAAAACTAAATAAATCAGACTTTCTCAGACTAACTGGACCATAATAGAATTTAAGCCCACAAACAGTAGTGATTTACCGAGACGGCTTATAGTACTGTCCAAAGGATATTAGACTACCATTAAACACATTCTTTCTGGACTAAGCAAAGACTTTATCGCAAGGGCACTATGCTGCCTTCTCGAATTTCAAAGTCCATTTGAAGGCACATTTAAATGCTAGGTCAGAAGCAGCCTCTGATGGAGGCCGGACTGTCTCTGTGCTGTCTTTGAACTCAGAGAAAGAGATGGGTGCTCACTCTATTTCCATTGCTGTAAGGACAACTGGTCCCTCCAAGCATCTCAATGCCTCAAGTGTTTCTAAGTATTGAGAGGTAATCAGCTTTGTAAGAACTGCTAGAATCCTTTTTCCTCAGCAGGGAAACTAGAATAGTGAAAAGCAAAATAAAGCAAATCCTGGGAGAGGCAGAGAAAAAAATTACACTGATGGAGAATTACTCTATCCAGGAGAAACTACAAACTGGCTGGCCATGGCGAAATCTAGATGGTGGATATATTGTTTGGCTCGCATATGGTTTTTAAGAGAAATCTGAACCAATATTGAAAAACTCTGATTTTGACATAAAGAAAACATGGATTGTCTCCAGAAATATTTTGCAACACTAGGTTTCATTCTTACTGAGCAGCAGGGCACATGCTCTCCTAGTACCCAGGCTCCTCAGTAGTTGGTAGTTCAGATCAGACTTGCAAGAACCCAGAAGGGAGAGGGGAGAGAGGAGAGAGCTGTGAGAGGTTGTGAGAGTATCAGATGCCCTGATCTCTTGAGAGATTATGTGACCTGAAGGAAGGAGGGAGGGAAGGAATTCTAGTCGGGAAGGAGAGCCTAAGACAACGATGCTGTTCTAAGAACGTTCAGCAAGCCTAATGGGAAGTCTTAGAAATTTGCCTAGCCCAAAGTCCCATGGCTCCCAGTAAAGCATCTTCTGTGGTATCCTTGCTCCCACCCAAGGCTGGGAGCGGCTTCTGGGGCACGCTCGGTACACTTCCAGAACTTCGCTTCTGAGGCTCTTAGCTCATTGGCTCCCCTCAGTCCCGAATGTGAGAGGGGTGTCCTCAAAGCTCTCTGGTCCTTCCACTACTTATTGTTTGTAAGGAAAGTTTGATTAGGATTCTGGCAGTTTAATTTTCCCATATTCAACTGTTTCCTTATTTCCCAGGCCATTGTTGGCATTGCATTTGCTTCTTTTGTTTTAAGCCTGAGAATTTTAGGGCCATGACAAGTATGTTCTGTTGTCCTTTAAGCTATGACAAACAACAGCAGAACCCTCAAGCAGCAATGAAACAACAAAAAACACTCAAACAGAAATCCAGAGGCTATATTTACATTGTGATGCAAAGCAATATTATTATGGTCATTGGCAGATTTAAGTTCACATTCATTCATTCATTCAACAAATATGGAATATCAACTATGTATCAAGCACATAATACCCTCTCAAGTTACCCCCTGGTGTACCTCCAGCTTGTTGGTTTGGAGAAGTAGCGAAGTAAGAGTTTTTACTAAGGTAACAGAATAAGACCACAGTATTTCTTTTTCAAGTATGTCAATAGTGAAGCAAGTTGGCTACTAAAACATTTTCCAGGCATATGGACTTCTCAGAGTTTTTTTCTGTCCCCTCAAGCTGAGGGGCATCCTAGGTCTGACTCCAGTGTGGGGCACTTGTACCCTGGGCACTTCCTTGTCTGGTGAAGACGTGCGCTTTCCATCCTTTCTCTGTCTCTTAGGGAGTAGTTTCATTTTTTATCATAAGTACCACCTTACCTGTATCACCTCCATTCTTCCCTCAGATGCTGGCTTTGTTTCTCAGCCTTCCCATATCTTTCTGCATTGTACCAAATAAATAGCAGTTGGTGGGACCCAAGCTATATTAAGGTTTATTTGGGTGACTCCTGGTGGTGTGTGTGTCTGAAATATTCTGGTATTTATGGCTGTGACATCAATCAATCCATACAGTGCCAGCAATGTGAGAAACAGGGAAGAAGTCATAACTCTGCTTCTTTCTTTCTTTTTTTTTTTTACACTTTATTTATTCTGAGAAAGAGAGACAGAAAGAGAGAGAGATAAAGAGCATGCATGTGCACATGTGAGCAGAAGAGGGGCAGAGAGAGAGGAGAGAAAATCCCAAGCAGGTTCCATGCTATCAGGACAGAGTCCAATGCAGGGCTCGATTTCATGAACCATGAGATCATGACCTGAGCCAAAATCTAGAGTTGGACACTTAACTAACGGAGCCACCCAGGTGCCCCATTACGTTGCTCCCAAATCCAGAGAAGGAAAAGAAAGTTCATATCTTGCAAGTCACCTGGAAGTTCCTAATACTTCAAATTATAAACTCAGTTTAATTTCTAAATATGAATTTCTAAACCCAGAAAATCATCAAATTATGGAAGTTCATTTAATGTTAAATGTTTTTGCCCTCCCAGCTGGAGCCCACTTGTGTTTGGCAGTTTGCTTTGGGAGTAGGGGTGTGGTCATGCTCTGCTTTTGAAGCTTCACCCAACTAATTAGCTACTACTCTTGCCCACATAAATGAGAAATACAGGGAGGGAGAAGGGGATAAGGAACAGAGTTATTAAATAGTGCTGTCAGAATATAACTTTGTCCCCTTTCCGGCCTCGCAGATGTGTGGAGCTCACTTTCCCTCCCTCTATGCTTCTGTGGGCTCTTACATGACATTTCTCCTGAAGGTTTCCAGCTGTGAGCCCTCCATTCTGAGGGCAGTGCCCATCCTTTGGTTACTTTCTCACAGTCTTGGTCCTTCAGGGGATCTCTCTATAAGTATTTCACTTTTAGAAACCCAGCATTCCTTCTAGAAGACTCTCCTGGGCAGAAGTTAAAAAAAGGCTCTAAGCTAGTTCTCTCTCCCTCAAGGTTACAAAACTGACCCATGGAAGGATGCAACAGACACTTTTGTACCACCTCAGAGGGAAGTGCAATTTCTTTCCACATGCACCTGACCAAAGCTTAGCTGGCAATGGAGTTTGCTCACCCGCCTATCCTTTCCTCCAGCCTTCTAGGCAAGAGTCAGATCTCAGCCCACCATGCCTACCAAACTCATCTGAAGCTCTGCAAGGAGACCGGGTAAAGATTCTCTTGCTGGGCCAAAGGTGAAATGGTGGCCCCCACGTGATTCAGAGATGGAAGAAGTCTATTTAAATCCTCTCTCTTTCCACTCTCTCAACCTTTTATATACTCAATTTGGTTTAGGAAAACAGTCTAGAACACTAATATTGAAAGTTTCTATTTTGGTCCGGCACTTTAGAATACTGTATCTGTTTATCTTGGTGTCTCCACTGCAACTTCAATGATAATGGGGCACCTGGGTGGCTCAGTAGGTTAAGTGTCTGACTCTTGATTTCAGCTCAAGTCATGATTTCATGGTTCAGAGGTTCGAAACCTGTCAGTCTCTGTGCTGACAGTGTGGAGCCTGCTAGGGATTCTCTGCCTCCCTGTCTCTCTACCCCTACCCCTTACACACATGCTCTCTTTTTTACTCAAAATAAATAAATAAAATTAAAAAGAAAATAAACTTCAGTGGTATTATTCTGTTATGCTATTTATAAAGCATTTGATATGTTTATAATCTCTTCCTATTTATTTCTTTATAATATTTCTTGTGAGAGAAAGTGGGAGAGGGGAGTGAGTGGGAGAGGGGCAGAGAGAGAGGGAGAGAGAGAATCCCAAGCAGGCCCTACACTATCAGCCCAGAGCCTGAAGCAGGACTCAAACTCACAGACTGTGAGATCATGACCTGAGCTTAAATTAAGAGTTGGATACTTAACCAACTGAACCACCTAAATGCTCCTACTTGTCTTATTTATAATTTTGGGATGATGAAGAGATAAATAATATATGGGAAAACACCAACCACAATCTCTAGCAAACAGGAGGAATTTGATCAATTTAACTTCCCCCCTCCCATGCTTCTTCCCTCCCCAACGTGAATAAAAATGCCTTATATTTTATTATACAGAAAAGAGGTTCGGGCCAAAGGTATTTTACAAAAATAGTCAAAATTTTTGAGCCTTTGATTCATGATTTAGTGATATCTTTCCAACAGATTCATTTTCAAAAAAACATTCAATGCATACCTATATAGTGTAGGTGTAGTAATAGGTACTCTTTCTAACTGCAGTGTTGCTTAGTCATTATCAACAAAAATGCAGTGAAGTTCTCAGCAAAGAAATGAGGAGTTGAGCATAATAAACCTATTTTTTCTCAGCTTGTTGGTTGTTGTTTCCACTGAATCACATTTTTTGGGTCGGATGAATAGGCGCAACACTACTCAGTTGATGGTCAGCTAAAGTAGAATCCTATTTTATGCAGACTGGAAAAATTACTATTCATAAATATTTATGAAGAATCGCTGGAGCTTTTTTCCATATCCGTTATATCTGGGTCTGTTTTTCATAATAGTACCAAGGGATGGATATTTTCATGACAATTTATCTCTTTCAGATCTAAAACAATAATAGCACATGAATTGCTACTTGTTATTTTTGTGTAACTATAAACATAGGAAGATTCTTTTTCTCTAGGGAAAGCAAAAATTTCTCTGTTTTGCAAGAGTATATACTTTCATATTTATATCCAGACTAGGCCCCCCCCAAAAAAAGAGTTGCCGTTTCATTAAATTGATTTCTTCTCATTCACTCACTGTATTAATCATGGCTTTTTTTTTTTTAGTATCTCCTTTTATTTCCAAAAGCATGTAACCTTCTTATTTGACTGTTCCCTTATATTACATTTTGATTTGGCTAAGCTGATGAATTACAAATGAAGTTCACAAAAAAACACTATTGTCCCCTAAAGAATATTACTTTATTTCAGATTGAGACACACCAATTAATACTCCCTTCCCCACTTGTGAGCATCTGAGGTTGCCTCTTCTACATTGCATTTAGTTTTAATAAAAAAGAATAGCTTGCATTATAAGACTCTGAAGCCTTTGCCAGTTTGTTTTTGGTTCTAGACAGATTTTAGTTTAAATTAAGGGGTATTTAATCCTTATATTTTAGCACTACAGAAGTTAAGAACTTATAAGCTGATCGATTTGAAAAAGAAAAAACTGAAAATACATTAAGGATATATATTGTCATCAGACTAGGAAGCCAAATTTGAAGAAATAAAAAAAGAGAGAGAAGGTCAACAAAAGGAAATATGGACCATACCTTTATGTCAGTAAAATATAATCCATTTAGTTATTACTTTGAGTCAAACCAGATGATGGAATGATTGACTAAAATAAATATTTTGGCATCATAAAAACATAAAGTTTAAGTAGGATTATAAGGAGACAGTTCAAGATGATTACATTTATAGATAAACAGAGCAGCAGGTTAATTTATTTGTCTTTTGTGGTGTGGTGAGAAGAAGAGGCATTAATTAATGTGCAGTTCAGTACCATTCAAGAAGTTTTTACTGAACATGTCTTATGTTCTCTACCTTTTGCTAACCACTGGCAAATAAATAATTTATACCTGAATTTTTGGTTTCAAACAAATTGGTTTTATTTGAAGAGGGCAGGGGAGTTTCGTCATCTGGGACAAAGATGTCAAGGATGGAATCACACTGTAACCCACTTTGCTCCGTCTGGACTCACAGGGCTGTCCTCCCATGGTCCAGATTCACTGGGCAACTAGACTTCATTACGTCAACATTTCCTCCCTGTTCAAAGAAATGCGGGCCTGAACGTATTCTTGCTCAGGCATTCAGGATGCTGTGGGTAGTTAAATCCGTAATAAACACTGATGGAACCACACTTGAGGAAGCTGGAAGGCTCCTTTCCTGTTTCCAAACATTTCGGGTCATTTTTGATCTACAGTCAAACATCAAAACGGAAACTTTTCTCCCCTGAAGGAATCACAGTGATCTGATCTTTCCTGAAACCATTTCTGATTCATCACTTTCTGTAGACTCCTCTGCCATGTTGGAACAAAATTCATTGCTGCTGTTGTGGCCTAGACAGCTAGTTTAAACTTTGAGGAAGTGGATATCCCATTTTGCATCATCTGCTCTACTCTGTGTGGAGCCTTTTTACTTTGTTTTTCTCTCTGTACACTTCTCAAAGTCCTTATGAGAAACAAAGATATTACTGCTGCTCAGGATTTACAAGAATGATCCAGGCATGACTGTATAAGAACTTAGAATGTAATGTGTATGTGGGACCTGCAAGGAAATTAAACAGAGCAAACAACTAGAAATAAAATTCTCAGAGTGGTACACAGTGCTTTTCAGTGATGAATTCCCCCACGGGGATCAGAAAAGCTTCTTACACAGGTAGTATTTAGTTTCTTATGAAAGATGATAGAGTTTCTTTTTTTATTCCTTCCAGTTTTCTGTACGTGCAAGCATAGGAGGTGCTGGCCAGGTGGAAGGCATTTCCAGTGGTGAGCTGAACCACGGTGTTCAGATACCAGACAAAACAGCGGATACTTTCCAGAAGTGTCATGTAGCTGACGTATGGGAAGCATGACAAGAAATCTGGACTCTCCACTTCCATAGTGAAGTGCCTGTCCTTGAATCTCCACCTACGGAAGTGGTAAAGGTTGTCATGATCCAGGAGAAATGGTTTATCCTGGAAATATGACTTTTTCTCTCCTCATGTATAAAACGTAGCAAAATGCAAATATTTCTCTGTTTACATATGTATTTGTTTGGAGACCTACTTGCAGCAACAAAGTCATCACTTGCTAGTTTAATTTTAGCAATAATTTCTTACTGGCCATTTACATGGCAAGGAGACGTGAACTCTGAAAGCCGTGAAACCAGGCACAATGTAGAGTAAGGTGACAGGATCGTGTCACAGGCACTGTTTCCCAGTTCTTTACACTCAGAGCAGAATGCAGGACATCCCACCAAATGCCGTTTCTGAAGAACTAAATGTTTCTGTCCCAAATTTGCTAAAGATCCATTTCCCTGGATGAAATTTCCATGGGTCATTGCTTCATTCCAAATTCAAATTTCATGTGGTTATATCAGATTAGAAGGGTATAAATCATATGTTTACATTTGCATTGAAAGGACTTTCTTGAATTGACCAGAAAAGCAGGATTCATAATGTGGGAAATGACAACATATAGGGAGGCCACTCAAAATATATAATACTATTATGTACTAGTATATATTATGTATTAGTAATCCACAACTCAAATATTATTGTATATTAGCAATTTACTAGTAAGATATATCTACATACACTAGAATATATCATTGTTACGCAATGTTGTTTTCCACTCTTGGAAGTATCAGAGTGGCTTTTCTATGCATACCTTATTAAGTGCAATACTTCTGCTATATATTATTAATCAATTTTTGTTAGGTTAGACCATGATAAAAATAACCCCCCAAACCTCAGTGTCTTAAAACAACCCACGTTTCCTTTCTTATTCATGTTACATCATCTCTGTGGGGTTATCTGCAATTTTATACTGTTCACTTTGTGATGGGTGTAATTATGTTCCACATGTTTTCTTCATTGTTTGATCCAGGCTAAGGAGCTGCCAGTATCTAGGACATGCTGTTTCCATAGAAGAGGGGAAAGAGGGGCAGGAACTAAACCAAATAATAGCAATAATGACAGAACCACATAATCACTCTAAAAGCTTTTGCTTGAATATGGCACACATCACTAATCATTTCATTGGTCAAAAAAAGTGAAATTGTTAAGCCTCATGCCATTTGGGCAGGAAAGAAAAATATTCTTTTAGAAGGGACAGTGAATAAATGGCAATAATAATAAACTATTTCAATTCTCCTTCATATCTCAAATAGTTGTTTCCAGCCTTACTTATAAAATACAGATCTTGTCTCTGAGGAATACCCATCAAATTTGCATCCATGCATATAGCAAGAGGCCCAATCTAGAATATTGTGCTAATCTGTATCTTGGATTTTGATGTGAATTTCATTGAGAAATTCTGGTCCCACATGTGTGGGCTACCTATAAAGGCAGACAGGACTCTTGCATTTGGAAAGGGAATACATGGGAGGTTTACAGAAGCCATTGTTTCATAGCAGTTCTGAAATCATATCTAGTAGACAATCATTTGTTTTTTAGATTCCGCATATAAGTGAAATCAGATGGTATTTGTCTTTCTGTATGACTGACTTCACTTAGCATAATGCCCTCTAGGTAGACAATCAGGAGGCCTCCTGTGAAAGTATATTAGGGAAAAAAACATTATTTTAGAGCCAGATTCTTTCTGCTCCTTGGGATTAGCTCCTTAGTCCAATGTTCTTGTTGACTCTGGCTTCATTTATTGGAAGTTTCCTCCTTTTCTATGGTCTTTCTTTTCCAGATGCTATTGCAGGCTGATGGAGGCATTAGAGAAATGCCTTACTTGAGATCTTGACAGATTTCCCACTCTGCTTTTGGGTACAGAAGGTGGGAAGTAGTAGAACTCAGGTTAAGTCTCAAATGGTCAGTCTCTTTTAATCTAGGTTGTTGACTCTTTTAGAATTACAACTGGGGTGCCTGGGTGGCTCAGTCAGTTGAGTGTCCGACTTGGGCTCAGGTCATGATCTCACAATTCGTGGGTTCAAGCCCCGCATCGGGCTCTGTGCTGACAGCTCAGAGCCTGGAGCCTGCTTCGGATTCTGTATGTCCCTTTTTCTCTGAACCTCCCCTGCTCATGATCTGTCTCTCTCTGTCTCTCAAAAATAAATTAAAACATTAAAAAAAAAAAAAAGAATTACAGCTAGTTTATTTTATCCCAGGAAGCCACACACACAGTTATCTTGAAACAGATCTTTATACTTCTCTCGATTTGCTTACAGGTAATGCAGGCTTATTATGGTTCCATGAGAGAGCCATGGCTTTCATTTCCTTTCCTCTAGCCATTTTATCACCTGAAATATCTTAACAAACGCGACCTTAATGAATAGAGAAGGTTGCAAATATTGACATACTGCCCCCACCCTTTGGATTGGACATTGCTGTGAAGTTGAGTCTTCATTGGACTTTGTTCTTCAACCTATTTCTCAGATTGATTTTAGACTAGTAAGAGAGGGAAAGAGTTCATATTACAACTCTGCTTGCCAACATTTCCAATTGCTTCTGATTTCATTTTTTTCAGTAGGTTCATACCTTATGGAATGCAACTAAAGCGATCAAGTAAACCTAGTCGCACTCTGTTTCTCAATCTCTTTTAAAGCCACAGGACATTTGATACATTATCTTCCAAGTCGTTGGAGGTAACACCTTATCACTGCATAATATTTTTTTCATTTTTTCAGTATTCAGTAAGGGTTTTTTGGTCATTCACACCTTAAATCAATCCTATTTAGCTTTCCTATCATTGCAATAGCTTAGTCAAGACTATCTCTGTATTCGCCAGCTTCTTCTAGGTTATGTTGTCACAAACAATCCCCAAGTATCAGTGGCTGAACACAACAAAGATTTATTTCCTGCATCTATCAAAAGTACTTTGGGTTGCCTATATCTTGCTGTTGTCACTTATGGATTGAGTGCACTTATGCTTCACAAGTGTTTCCTTTGGATTTACAGAACTGAAGGGGAAAGTCCAGGCTC
This sequence comes from Suricata suricatta, assembly GCF_006229205.1. Taxonomy (NCBI): domain Eukaryota; kingdom Metazoa; phylum Chordata; class Mammalia; order Carnivora; family Herpestidae; genus Suricata; species Suricata suricatta. The sequence continues at coordinate 60,451,171 of NC_043714.1, forward strand.
ATTTTGAGGAGGAAGAAAAAGAGCAATGATGAAATAATCTGATGGCTCTTAAAGTTTTTGCTTAATTGTAGCTTATGTTCTTTTCAGGTTCCATTTGCCAAAGGAAGTAAAATGACCAAGGCTGTAGTCATGAGGCAAAAACATACTCCTTTTATAGAGAAGGCAGTGAATAAATGAAAAATAATATAATCTACCACATTTATCAACTTTTTATTTTTATTTTTAAAGTTTATTATTTATTTTGAGAGAGAGAGAGAAGCAGAGAGAAGGAGGGAGAGAACCCCAAGCAGGCTCTGCACTGCCAGCATCCGTGACACTGTGTCAGTGTCCGTGAAAGTGCAAAACTCCATATATGGCTCAAACTCACAGAACTGTGAGATCATGACAGGAGTCCAAACCAAGTGTTGGATGCTCAACTGACTGAGCCACCCTGGACCCCCTATCAACTTTTTAATAGTGACTTTTTATTTCTCTACTTGTTTGGGCATGCTAAATTTTTCTTGCTAAAAAAATCAATTGAGATAGGAGTGTTAATTTATTTAAGAAAATGGATATCAGGATCTCTCTGGAAAAAAAATGGTGCCTGTATTAATACCAATATATAATATAACAAAAAACATCAATCTGATTCTCACAAGCCTTGGGAAATTATTCAGAAGGGTTGCTAAACAATCTCAAACCTGTTGAGAAATCTGGTATCATTTGAAAAATAAATTATCTCCAAGTAGAACTACATAGAAATATTACTACTACTAATAATGTAATTATAATAGCTAACATATCCTGGGTGTTTACTGTTCCAGATACTGTCCTTAATTGCACATCAACTTTATTTTAAACGAGGAAGCTCAAGTTTGACTTAGGTCATATATAGCTGGGAGGTGAAGAACAAAAATATGAAATCAATTTTATCTTGATCTAAGAGACCAGTTCCCAGTCATTAAATTTGGATATACAAGTAGTATATATGTATTCTTATCTTATAGTACATTTCAAGTCTAAATTTAAAACTGATATTAAATGGAGTGACCCATGGTAGACTCTGTTTGGTTAAGGTCTAATTCGACTGGTGGGAGACTTTTGAACCCATGCTAATGGCTGAAATTCCTTTACTCTGGATAAGCAAAAAACTAAAAATAGAGAGGCAAGCATTAAAACAAATCTTTATATTTTACTGAAAAATATAATCCATACAAAGAACAGAATGTGCAAATTCAGCCTACTTTTGGGAACATTGCAGGATAAACATATGGTCTCAGAGCCATAACTACGCTTTCATGGTCACACCTAATGCTGCTTTAGAGAAGCGCACCACTTGGCAGTGGTCTGCAGTCTGGGACTTCTGCTTCGTTCAAGTTGAAACTTAGTAGGTCAGTGTTAGCAGAGATGAGTGAGTTATCCTGCATACAGATGTGATTGCACAATTATTTACTTGGGTCATTTAATAGAAAATGGATCCTAGGATGAGCCTGGGTGGCTCAGTCAGTTGAGCTTCCGACTTCAGCTCAGGTCATGATCTCACAGTCCGTGGGTTGGAGCCCCGTGTCAGGCTCTGTGCTGACAGCTCAGAGCCTGGAGCCTGCTTTGGATTCTGTCTCTCTCTCTCTCTCTGACCCTCCCCTGCTTGTTCTCAGTATCTTTCTCAAAATAAAGACATTAAAAATTAAAAAAAAAAAAAAGAAAATGGAGTCCTGGGGACTGTATTTAATGTCTGTTCTCAGTCAGATAGAAATGCCTCCAGGAAAGGATTAGCTTCCTTTTAAGTTACCTGATCTTGAGGCCCAAAGTAGGAGAACTCAAGAGGCAGGAAGCAACATTAAAAAGGCCTGTGAACAAGCTTTGTTGGTACTCATTACTTCTTAATTGGCTGCTTTGCTGGAGTCAGTTGAAATTCCCGTACTGGAGTCAGTTGAAATTCCCTTATAAGCCCAGTTATGGTTTATCATTTGCCTGCGGATCCAAGCATATCACTTGGGCCTTTCTAAGCCTGGGAGGGAATGAATTGGTGGGGATTCCTTCCTAACCCCCCCCACCCTGTCCCAGATTTACTGAGATATAATTGAATAATATACTTAAAGTTTACAAGGTAGTAATTTGGTAATATGTATATACACTGTGAAATAATTTCCACAATCACATTCATTAAAACATCCATTACTTCACATAGTTAGCCATTTATCTACTTGTGTGTTTATTTATTTTGGTGGGAACACGTTTATTTATTTGCTTTGGTGAGAACACTTAAGATCTGCTCTCAGCAAATTTCAAGTATACACTACAGCATCATCAATGTTGTCACCATGCTGTGTGTTAGATTACCAGAATGTACTCACCTTGTCACTGAGCGTTTGTACTCTCTGACTGTCCTTTCCCCGTTTCTGCCACATCCCAGCTTCTGGGGACCACCATTCTACTCCCCGTTTCTGTGAGTTTGACTTAAAATTTTTTTAATGTTTGTTTATTTTTGAGAGACAGAGAGATAGAGCATAAGCAGGGGAGGGGCAGAGAGAAAAGGAGACACAGAATCGGAAGCAGGGTCCATGCTCTGAGCTGTCAGCACAGAGCTCTACACGGGCTGGAACTCATGAACTGTGAGATCATGACCTGAGCTGAAGCCGGCCGCTCAACTGACTGAGCCATCCAGGCACCTCTGGGAGTTTGACTTTTTAAAAAAATTATCCACATAAGTGATACCATATATTATTTGCCTTTAATTGGTTTATTTAAGTTATCATAATACCTTCCACTGAATTACCCTCTTTTTAAAGACTGAATACTATTCCATTGCTTGAGTATATGTTTACCTATGTAATAGATAGATTTTTCTCTATCAATTGATATAAATATATGCTTACTTTTTAAAAATCCACCTATCAATGCACACATAGGTTGTTTCCATGTCTTGGCTATTGTGAATAATGCTGCAGTACAATGAATGTGTCTCTTTAAGATAGTGATTTTTACCCCCCTTTGGATAAAGTCCGAAAGTGGGATTGCTGGATCATATGATAGTTCTATTTTTAATTTTTTTGAGGAATGTTCATGATGTTTTCATAGAGGGATTCCTTTTGATTAGTATCAGTGGGATCAGACAAAGCCAACTAAGAAAAAAAATCTGTAGTCAATCTCAGCTATGTGTGTTTCTGTGTGTGTTTGTGTGTGTTTTCAAGAGACTGAGGGAGACAGAGAGAATCCCATGACATTCTGAAGACAGATTGACCGCTGTTCAGTCTCTGTAGCTAGAGTATTTGGCTGGACATCAGTAGCCTTAATTTAATGCCCCCTGTCAGCTATTTAACCTGAAACTGACATACTATAGACTCTATAGTAGTTTAGGGATTTCCAAAGCAAAATATTGACACACATTTCTTCTTTGTATTAAATCCTAGTTTCTGCCTACATGTGCTAGAAATAAAAACAGGCAATCAAGTTTAATCCACAGTACAGTGCATTTACAGCCTCATAGCAGGTAGGAAGGAGATAAAATGTGGATTCAGTGTTTGGAACACAAATGTTGTGTTGTCTGTTTCCAACCTGGTGAGTACAGGCTCTGCCAGCTGGACTAGAACGCGGGCTTTTGTTGAGTCAATTCTGAGTTTTAGTCTGGGAAAAGCACTTTTCTTTTTGGGTCTTCTGGCTATTAACAGATACTCTGGAGTTTTTAAAGAACCCATTTTGTTTCTTGTTAATATTTCACTTATACAGTTCATATATTTACACAGCTTAAAGGGTTAAATTGGGGGCACTTGGGTGGCTCAGTCAGTTAAGTGTCAGACTCTCAATTTTGGTTCAAGTCATGAACTCATGGTCGTGAAATAAAGCCCCATGTTGGACTATACGCTGATAGCACAGAGCCTGCTTGGGATTCTCTCTCTCTCTCTCTCTCTCTCTCTTTCTCTCTCTCTACCCCTCCCCAGCTTGCACAAGCACACACACACATTTGCTCTGTCTCTCTCCAAATAAAATAAACATTTAAAAAAAATCAGCTTGGTCCCAAGTACTCATCAACATGGCAATCAGTATTTCCGTTCTGCCTCTCTCCCCATTTTGTCTTCTTCAGAGACAACATCTTTCAAGTATTTTTACTGATTGTTTTTATATTTACCTCCATATCTCTAAATAATTTGCTTATGTTACTTCTTGATGTTTTAGTTTTAGAAATTGTCACTTGGTTTCCTATCATAGAAAATGAGGATTTAGTTTTATTTACTTCCCCTGCATTCTTTTTTTTTATTTTATTTTAATGTGTATTTATTTTTGAGAGAGATACAGAGCACAGTGGGAGAGGGACAGAGAGAGAGGGAGACACAGAATCTGAAGCAGGCTCCAGGCTCTGAGCTATCAGGATATGGGGCTTGATCCCATGAACCCTGAGATCATGACCTGAGCCAAAGTTGGATGCTGAGTCTGACTGAGCCACCCAGGCGCCCCATCCTTCTGCATTCTTTATACATTTACTTCCTCTGCTTCCCAACGACCTGCCTCTTAATAGGTTTTATTTTAGTCAATTTAATGGTTAATATTTGCCTTTTATGACATGAAAAAAATATTCACACCCAACGTGGGTTTGGTACCCTCTGTGTGTTCCCTAATATGTAGATAATTTTAGGAACCACCTGAGATGCAGTATCAAGGCATAACTTTCTGCATTATATTTTATGGTAGATTTTTCCCACCTCTAGGAAACTTTTTGTTCTTCCTGAAGTTTTTGTCTTAGTTTTTTTTTTTTTTTTTTATGTATTCAGCACGATGCAAGCCCAAATTAAATACTAAGTGTTCTACCAATTTCTATTCTTGATAGAAGTTTTCCCAGAGCATTCTTCCGGCTCCTGTCTCAACTGGTGGTCCCTCAGCCTAATTTTTTCACTGTCCCTCAGTGAATCCCTTCTTCTTGTGTTGGATCAACTTTAATCTGTAATGATGATTTATCTTGACTTATTCTTTATCCCTAAGTTGGCCACTCCAGGATATGTATCTGAACCATCTTCAGGCTTACAGTGTTGACTCTAAGATTAGAAAAGCCCATCTATTTATTGGATGGATCTCTGGATCTCCCTCAGACTTGTTTCATGGTTTGATGGTATGTGAAGTTTCTCATGTAAAGAGTCCTTATCCTTTCTTGAGGATATATTTCAGAAGTTTGGCCAGTCCCCAGCTGTGGGCAGTTTGGGAAAAGGACAGGATGTCTGTTCCTCAAAGGACTTTGTATGTTGTTATTATGACATCCCCTTTATTTCCACTTTCAAAACTGTTAGCAGCCCTTATATTTTAGAGAATTCAGGAAAAAATAACTTAGACATGGCTTTTCTCAGTTCTACATTAAGATTTAATTTTCTTGGATTTACCAATGCATTTAATACCATCTATCTACTTTGCATTTTCTAATGTTTAGTTATTTTTTCTCATATTTTTATCTTTGTGCATTTATGCATTAAAAAATCTTTCATTGTCATTTAATGGAGTTTTGGAAAAGACCAAACGTAGATAAGTATATTCAACTTTCCATCTTTTTCTGGAAGCCCATCATACATACATTATTTTAAATATACTCTTTTTCAATCAGTACAATGAAAACAAAGCATTTAAATCCTATCGGCCTTCTCTTTCTTCAAACAACAAACTCTAAACCTGAGCTGCTACATAACTACAAAGAAAGTCCTTTCTCAAGATATTTGCTATGCTTGAAATATTTATTGCGCCAATACAAGATATTAATCAGTTCATGCTATATGTTCTTAATTATCAGGATTATTAAATGACTTCCCCAAATAATCACTTGGGGAGGCATTACAAAATATCCTCCCAGGGGCATGCTGGCTGCTTTAAAAAGGATTTTCCTATATTTCTTGGAGAAAGAGAACATCATGTGTCATGTATGTTTTGGTGCTGCTGATGGTGGAATAGATTGTTCTATAAAGAGTGAGTGCCATGTCACTGGAAGTGCTGAATGAAAAGCTGAGTAACCATCTACCAGGGATTCCAATGTGTTTATATGAGGTTAGGATAACAGAAGTCTAAAATTCCTTTCCAGTCTTTATACATCTGTAAGTTTATGGATTTTGGTGAGAATTCCGCTCAAATCAGCATCCTTGAACATTCGCTCTGTTATGGTATGATGACAATCTCATGCTGTGCTTGGAGGAAGCAACTGGTCCTAGATCCTAGGCTCCATGTAGGCTAGTTCTGTGTCTGTTTATGCCCCACTCTGTCTTAGTGGTTGAAATCGTGACTGCTCATGCTGGATGCTAAAGACGTATTTAAAGAAAAAGGGAAAAACAAAGACAGGGACAGAGAGAGGGAAAGAGGAGGGAAGATAAGAGAGTTCAGATTGTCAAAATATTCCAGAAAAATAGCAGCAGCAACAATGGTGGTGAGCAGTTGAGTATTATGATAACTTTCACTGGGGACAGGGCCACTCTTAGAGGGAAAGTCCTAACGTCTAGAGCCAAACCTAAAGAGTCCAGTCAGAGTTTACTTTCTGGGTAAAATGTTTTTATTAAAATGTTTAGATGAAAACGTCTAAAATGTTTTAGTACACACTGAGTAGAAGAGTACAGGGTTACCATTGTACTTAGTTTTAGAGCCTCTTCATCCAGTTCTCTGTTTTGTAGATGAGGTAATTGATTCTCTGAGAGTTCAAGTGGCTTGTTCAAGTAAACCGGGCTCAGAAGTTGAGTGAGGTGGGTCACTTTTCTCCCCATACCATGAGATTTGTCCTCAGTGTTGTGTCTATTGTCTTTTAAAGACAACTTTGCTGGGAACCAGAATTCAAGAACCCTCAGCGTCGTCTGAGGGCTGTGTGGGACACTGCCTTGTTGGTGACGGTAGTATTGATGGGGATAAAGCTGATAAGAGTTGATTTGAGTTCTGTTCTGATGTGATTTTTTTTTAAAGCACCAGCTGGCAGTTGATAGCCAACACAGCCTCCTCCTCTTTCTGGAACACTGGAATGCCTTTATAAATCATGGCCCCTTCTTTTTGGAGAAGCTAGGATTGGAGCTCTCAGGACAAGAAGCTGGCAACACCAGCTTCTGCTTTAGAAATGAGATTCTGTGAGAAGGAAGAGACATCTTTTTCACTCTCAGAATTTCACATAGAAGTAGAAGAAGAAATGAGAAGGACTGGGAAAAAGGCCATTTGGGATTATAAAAATGACTTGCATAGTGATGCCTATACAGGGAACTTTCCAGTTAATGTAATATGCCAGGGAGAGCTGTTACCCCACAATATTCCCATACATTTTATACAGGGTCTTAATCAGCAAAATAATCTTAGACTTTGAGAACTTCAAAGCTTCTTAATTTGACAAAACTCTGAGTGTTATTTGTTAGGAATTGGCTCTTTAAAATTTTAAGCAATTATATTTGGGTTTCCCCTAAAGTTCCCAAAGACTTGCAAAACTCGTCTGATTGCAAGTTATGGCAAAATAAAACTTTGGCTTGGATAAACTAAACCGAGATGTCTGCATAAAAATTGTTTTACTGTCCATATTCATTATGTTTTCATGTGAAGCCTGCGTTTATTTACCATTTGTCAATGGAGGGGATTTTATTGCTGTTAAGTTGCCCATGACCCATAGTAAATGTTAAATAAAGTATTGCTATTGATTTTTTTTTTTTTTTTTTTTTTGCAGAGTGTACAGCTTGGCCAATTTAGGCAATGTTCTTTTAAGGATGCTTTTTATTTTGTCTTCTAACTATCTTGACCAAGAATATCATCTCTCTCCCATTTATCAAACTTGGAAATTAGACTCTTCTCTCATCTATAACTGGTTGTTCTTTTTCAATCCTGATACTCCCCCACCCGCCACCCCCAAGTAAAGGTGTAATACTGGTTTTCTTCTTTTTAACTCCCTTGTTTCTGTCCTTGTCCATGTTTTCATGACTCAGGCCTAGGCTATTTAATGGGATCCTAACCACAGCCTGTGTTCAGGCTTTCCCACTGCATCCTGCACCCCCTATGACTCCTGCCAGTGTGATCACATGTGGGGAAGTGCCGTAGATTGTGGTGGCTAAAAAGCACCTTAATCATAGCTGTGCCTCAGGCTTAGCCGTGTGCCCTTTGCATGGTCTCTCTGTGCCTTTGTTTCATAATCTCTAAAATGGAGGTAATAATAGTGACTGACTCTAATTTTTGAATTTATTCATGGAAAACACTAAAAACAGTGCTTAGAACAATGCAAGTGCTCATTGTGTGTTATTTATTATTATTGAATTTCAGTACCTGTCCCATCATGGTTTTGTTTGTTTATTTTGGTTTTGGTTTTGGCTTTGGCTTTTTTGCACTTTCAAGCTTTCATTTATTGAGCAGCAACTATGTGACAGAGACCCTGTCAAGCAATTTACAGTGTTTCATCATATACTACTTGTATAGAATGGCTATTATTATCCATAAAGTGCAGATTAGGAATTGAAGCTTCAGGGAGTTAAATCACAAGCTCAAAGTCCCACAGCTAGCATGGGATACATTTAGGATTGCAATACAGACCGCTTTGAATTGAGAGCCTATGCTTCTGTACCACAGTCTGTTCTATCTCCACATGTGAACTCTGGCCAGTAACTTAACCTAGCCATTTGTAAGATGGGACCAATATTGTCTTCAATGGAGGATAGTGTAGAAATTAAATAATGTTGTAAGTGTTTACTCTAAAGCCTGCCAACTAACAGTCTCTCAATAACTATTATTAATATTATTATGCACTATTATATTATCTCAATGTTTTCAGTAATAGAAGTAATCTATTTTTATTATTTACTATTTGTTTTATTTGAGAGGGAGAGAGAGAGAGTGTGCACAGATGGGTGAGAAGGGCAGAGAGAATTTTAAACAGGCTCCATGCTTAGCGTGGAGCCAGATGCAGGGCCCAATCCCACAACCCTGGGTTGGTGATCTGAGCCAAAATCAAAAGTTGGATGCTCAGCTGACTGATGCCACCCAGGTGCTCCAGAAGTGTTCTATATTTATTATTAAACATTGTATTACTCCTTTTTTTTCAATTTCTTCATAATCACTTATTCTTCTAGATGACCTTTAAAATTATTTCACTAAATTATTTACTCATTCTCAAAAACTTCATTGGTATTTTGTTCAGAATTGTGTTAAGATCACAAATTCGGGGCGCCTGGGTGGCTCAGTTGGTTAAGCGTCTGGCTTCGGCTCAGGTCATGATCTTGCAGTTCGTGGGTTTGAGCCCCGTGTCAGGCTCTGTGCTGATAGCTAGCTCAGAGCCTGGAACCTATCTTCAGATACTGTGACTCCTCTCTCTGACCCTCCCCTGTTCATGCTGTCTCTCTCTTTCAAAAATAAATAAAAACATTAAAAAAAACAATTAAAAAAAAAGAGCACAAACTCATTTTGAAAGAAGTGACATCCTTATTGAAGGTTGCTTATCAAGGAACATGGAATGTCTTAATATAATCAGAAATATTTCTAATTCTTTTGTTCTTTTATGACCTCATTTAAATTTTAGAGATATTTTTATTATAGGCTCTGCATATTTTCTTAATATTTTCTTAAGCATTTTATGTTTTGGTTCATATATTTTTTTTGAGAGACAGAAAGAGAGAATCCCAAGGAGGCTCTGTACTGTCAGTGCTGAGTCCAAAACAGGGCTCGATCTCATGAACCATGAGATCATGACCTTAGCTGAAATACAGAGTCAGACACTTAAATGACCAAGCCACCCAAGTGCCCCTGGTAATACTCTAAGTGCTATCTTTGCTCCATATTCTTTAGGTCCTGTCATCTTTACTATCTTTATGTGTGTTACTTCAATAATCTACCATTTCTCCTTCTCTGAAACTATACAAGTACATTTTGTAATGTCCAGAATGCAGTATCCTCAATGACCATAGACCACCAGGGAGACCGCGGCATGCATGCAAAGGCAAAGGGCTTTATTATGGGCTTGGGCTTGGGCTCACAGACTTCACCAACACAGTGGATCCATGCTGAGAGCCCTGAACAAGGGCCAAGTAGGGTGTTTATGGGGTTTGGGAAGGGGGAGTTACAAGAAATTATGACACAGGTACAGTGATCCAATGATAATGGTACAACAGTATTGGCAGCAACTTTAACCATACACATCGTTCAGAGCATTCATTACTTTTGGCGGGACCCAATTACAACATTTAGAGTACCTTTAAAATCAACCAATTACAGGGCGAGCCTAGGGTCTTGTTCTGCAACTATTGGGTTAACTTTAACATTAGGTAACAGGGTCCTAGCTAAAGTTTCCATCTGCAGGCCTCACCCTTAGGAATGTGGAGAGTGGTAGCTGGCCTTCCCTGATTGGGTGTTGTGAAGGTGGTCTCTCTTGCTCTAGGCAATGTGTAACTAACTGCCTGTTAGTTTCAAGGAAAGGAAACCTAGGCCTTCTAGATCAGAGGGAAACTTAAAGCCTGTCATGGAGTCTGTTTGGTTTAAACTTGTGTCCTTACAATTTTATCATCTCCATTTGGCTAATGACAATGTACATGTTTCAGTATAACCTTGAAATTTTTGCAAACTTGTGCTTCAGTGATGATGAATCCAGGATCCTGCATTTCTTTGATTGGAGTATCTGGGAAGCCGCTGTGGAGATGGTAGGTTTTGAAACTGGTCAGGAGAAACCAATAGACTTTAATGAAGGAGAAATATCTTGAGACAAGATAGAGAGAAGATGAGGGAAGGAGGAGGTGGAAGAAGAGAATGAGAGAGAAAGAGAAGGAGAGGAAGTGAGAGAAGGACAAGAAGTGAGATAGTAATGGTGCATATTGATGAGGGAGCCGAAGGCAAGGTGACAGGCCACACCCCTCCGCCCTCAAGTTGGATCTGTGTGATGGCTCTCCTGGCTGCCCAAGAACAAAGAAAAGGGAAAACAAATGGTTAAGTGATAGAGAGCATAGTCGTGCAGGACCTACGTCTTCATCGCCCTCCATAGTGATGTGTAAATCAAACAGAAGGAAATGGCTGATAGAACTTAATTCCTTATAACCGGCAGCCCATTGACAAATACTTGAGGCTGGCAGAGTGAAACTTTTCTCCAGGAACTCCCTACTGTCTTCATGCTAATGTTTTTCTAGAGGAAAAAACAACCCTAGCTTGACAATAGCTAGACCTCCAATATCCTGGGAGCATATGAAAGTCTCACTGAAAACTTCTCCTGGACTTTACCTCCCCTAACCCCAAGTGTATAACCAGTGTCTCTTCGTGGTCTCCAGGCAGTTCTTCCTGCCCACGGAAGAGCTTCGGTCCCTGTGCTTTAATAAAATCACCTTTTTGCACCAAAGACATCTTAAAGATTTTTTTTGCCGATTGGCTCCGGATCCCATGAACCCCACTATCATCCCATATGACTGAGTAGTTAAGGAGACATACGCTAGAACTGTGAATATTTTATGTTGTTAAACTCTTACCTTAGGGCAGTGATGGAAAGTAGGGTTCTTGTGTCAATGCAGAGCAACTGATAGAACGTGCCTTGAATACTATGTTGTGGAGGATTCTGAGGCTAAGTCGGGGGCTCTGTGGAAAAATATTTTGTAATGTCAAACTTGGGCTGTAAAAGGATGAATGTTGGCTTCTTGGCCACATATCCCTCAACAATTTCTAGGAGTTGAGCAACAACTGTCAGTAAATTCCCTGGAAATAGAGCAAATTGCAGGCATCCAGAGTGAGAAAAAGATGGTTCATCAAAAGGAAATCTAAGTTAACCACATGACAGAGAAAAACTTCTTTTGTTTTACTATTTTGCCGAAGATGGCAGACATATTACTAACATTGATGGTATCTATTGATGGTATGATCAGTATAGTCACTCAGACCCTGTCCTTTTGTGGCTAATATCCTTTGTTGGTAAGAGTGTCTTTTTCTCCCCCTCTATGTCACTCAGCCCAGACTTACAGCAGAGCACAGCCTAACACTGGCATGTCGTGCATAGATATGGGGTGGGGGACAGCTCCATTTGAAGTTCATCTTTTTTTTTTTTTTTCAGGACTTGTGTTAGTTTTAGATCTCTGGAATAACAGATTTCTCTTTCAAGTATTATGCCCAAGATTTCTTTATTGTCCCTAACCGCCAGGGAAATCGAGTCACGCATGCAAAAGCAAAGGGCTTTATTATGGGTTTAGGCTCCCCGGACCTAAACTCAGGCTCACAGACTTTATTAGTGCAGTGGATCCGTGCTGAGAGCCCCGAACAAAGGCGGGGTAGGGCCTTTATGGGCTTGGGAAGGTGGAGTTACAGGAAATTGACACAGGTATAGTGATTCAATCATTATTATACAATATTATTGACAGCGGGTTTAACCATTCACATTGCCTAGAGTATTCATTACTTTTTGCAGGACCCAATCACAACATTTAGAGTGTTAACCAATTACAGAGTGGATCCAGGACCCTCACAATAGGGTGTAACTAGCCTTCTAGGCCTGCCCTTAGAAATGTTAAGGGTGTTAGCTGGCCTTTCCTGATTGGGTGTTACGAGGGTGGTCCCTCCTGACTTGAGCAAAGGTGTGCCCTTCTATTGTCTAATGATTCTGAGAAACTGACACTTAGGCCTTCAAAGGCAGAGGGAAACTTGAAACTTGTCATAGAGTCAGTTTGGTTCAGACCTGCATCCTTACACAAGCAGATAAGCATAAACTTAGTGACATCAATCCTTTGTTAAATTCTGAAAATTAGACTCCCACTTTCTCTTTTGAGTTCACTGAGGAGGAAATCCTGTATTAATGAGACTGTCTGGGAATTGATTTAATAACTCAAAGTCTAGGTGTTTAATAAGAGTCTATGCAATAATAAGATCATTTTCAAATTCATATTTTCATAGAAACATGTTTCCCTGTCACATAACTTCTCAAAGTGATTGCCACACGAATTCTTAACATATATGTGAGATTTCTCTTTTGTTCTTAATACAATTTGTTTATAGTGAAATTAGTGTACAGAAGATATTCTAGGAAATGTTGAGGTGGAGAATTACATGTTTGGTTTCTCCTTCTAAATACTGTTTTTGAAAGAATATTTTGAGGGAGATGAGTACTGTTCAGTTTTTTTAAAGAGTACATTATTTATTTACTTAAATTCAAGTTAGCTAACATACAGGGTAGTACTGGTCTCAGGGATAGAATCCAATGATTCTAGTACCTTTCTGAATGCCCATCACCCACGTAGCCCATCCCCCCTCACCTCCTCTCCAACAACCCTCAGTTTGTTCTCTGTATTTAAGAGTCTCATGGTTTGCCTCTCTCTCTGTTTTTGTCTTCTTTTTCTTTCCCTTCCCTTATGTTCATCTGTTTCATTTCTTAAATTCAATGTATGAGTGAAATCATATATTTGTCTTTCCTGACTGACATATTTCACTTAGTATAATTCATTTTATATGCCATTCTCTGTGATTATATAATTCAAGAGAATTATATACCATAGTAAGTTTCCAATAAATGTGTTTTTTAAATCAATGGATAAAGAACAAATTGGCTTTGTCACTAGGGTTAGCCATCCAAATGTTGGAACTTTTTCTAGGATTTCCATCATAGCTGAGATTTTTAATCTCTTGATTCCCATAACAGAAAAGATGAGCCAGCAGCAGCAGTTGAGAAAATATGGCTGAAATATTGCCAGGGAGCTGAGGAGTTCTTCAAGATATTATGCTTTGGGGGTTGGTCCTGGATGGAAACCCAAGGGGAAATTCTTAGCTTAACTTTTAAGGCAAGCTTAGCACTTGTAGAAGAGATAACTTCACGCAGTCAAGACTTGTACTCAGGGACGGTGATTACTTGGCAGCAATAATGAGTCAAACAGATATTCTAAGTCTCAGCTTGCCTGGCAGAAGTGGTGGCATCAACATGTGGTTTAAAGATCAAATATTATATTTATACTGTGCACCTTACATATTTGAATATTTGAGGTTTAGGTTTTTTTTTTTTTTTTTTTCCTGAGACAGAGAGTGTTGAGGAATGGCAGCACACACAGCCTTGATCTGTATCATCTGGGTTACGGTTTAATTTGTCACACAAAGCAGGATACTTCTGAGAATGCACGGGATTATTATTGATAATTATGACTGGAAAACAGGTAGACTTCCCCAGGCAAAGCAGGCCATGTGGTGACCCTATGTATCACAGATTGTTCTCAGTTTGTTGGGATGGGAAATACTAGATTTGGCTTTTTCTCTTCTGTATCTCCATGCAGACTACTCTTTTCATGCAACCTAATGAGTTATATGTAGTTAAAGCACTACATTTTTTCAATATAATCTTTAAAAATATATTTATTGGGGCGCCTGGGTGGCTCAGTTGGTTGGGCATCCAACTTTGGCTCAGGTCATGGTCTCACGGTTCGTGGGTTCAAGCCCCGCCTTGGGCTCTGTGCTGACAGCTCAGAGCCTGGAGCCTGTCTTTGGATTCTGTGTCTCCCTCTCTCTCTGACCCTCCCCTGCTCACACTGTCTCTCTCTCTCTCAAAAATAAATAAAACATTAAAAACATTCTTTAAAAATATATTTGTTTATAATATAGTGGTTCCCTAATTTTAGGAAGTCAGGATCACTTGACATTTAAACATTTTTTGAGGACTTCAAAAACTTTTATTTATGTGGGGTATATTTATAAATAATAAATACAAAAGCAGTAAGCAATGAAGTTGAAAACAGGAAAACAAAAGAAAAAATCAAAGAAATAAAAGCTGGTTCTTTGATAAGATAGATCAATAAGATACTTCTAGCAAGACTATCAATGAAACAAAAACATAAATATGTAATACAGTAGAAGCTACCACCACAGATTCTTCAGGCATCAGAAGTATGGTAAGGGAAGACTATGAACAACTCCATACACATACATTTGACAACTTCAATGAAATAGACCAACTCTCTGAAAAGTACAAACTACAACAACTAATTCAATATGATATACATATTTTGAGTTATCCTATACCTATTAAGGAAATTGAGCTCACAATTTAAAACCTCCTAGAATAGCAATCTCAAGTCCCAGATGGTTCACTGGAGTACATAGATATCCATAGGGAAAAGAAAAATAAACCTCACTTACACCTCCTCTCTGATACAAAATTTTACTCAAATGTAAGGAAAATATTTGGGATCTGAAACTTGGTGGAGAGTTTTTAGACATAAATTTCTAATGCATTATCCATAAATGAAAAAAAGTTCAAATGGGTTTCATTAAAATTATTTTTTTTCTTGTTCTAAGACCCAACTGAGAAGATGAAAAGACAAGCTACAGACCTAGAGAAAATATTTGCAAACCACATATCTGACAAAGAACTTATGTCTACAACATATAAAGAATTCTCAAAACTGAACAATTAAAAAATATAAGAAAATGGGTGAAAGGCATAGAGAGACATTTCACTACAATGAAGCTACAGGTGGCAAATAAGCACCTTCATCATCACTAGCCACTAGGGAAATGAGAATTAAAACCGTGATGATGAGATATCATTATGTACCTGTTAGAACAGTTAAAGTAGAAAATAGTGACAAGCCCAAATCCTGCCTGGGATGCAGAGAAACTGAAACTCTCATTTGTTTCTAGTGGGAATGTAAAATGGTACCAGCATTGGGGAAAATACCATGGCTATTTCTTAAAAAACCTAAACCTACACTTAACATTCAGCAATTGAACTCCTGGGCATTTATCCCAGAAAATTAAAACCTATGTTTCCAGAAAAACTAGTGCCTGTAGTGATCACACATGGCATCTCTTGCTTTCCTGTACTCCCAGCTCTAACTTTACTCCAAGAAAACTACATGAATGTTTCCAATTATGACTCCAACCTAAATGTGCTTCAAATATGTCCTAATTTTCTTTCTACCATTATGATGTTCTTGTTGCTATTAACAAGGTTCTCTTCAAGTGAGGCTGGGTTATTAGAATTCAAGGAATGTGGAAGTCTGAATTACTGAGGTTGACAAGATTAAGTTAGAAATAGTGGTGACTTCCTTTCATTCTCTCACAAAATGACCAGGAGGAAAATAGTGCCTTTGTCTCTACTACTTCTTTTAATATCTGCCTTTGTCTTTACTACTCTTATCTCCCAGCTGCAAACCAGTTATCCAGCCTGCATTCCATTCCTCTGAAGGGGCCAGTTAATAAAGCCTAGGTTGCTAGTGCTTTCAGAGGTATTTGCATTTTAGAGGGGTATCCTAAAGAATGGAAAACTTTAAGACTCAAGTAACTTAATTTTGAATGATGAAATTTCAAGGTGTTGGAGAAGATGATTTGGAACAGAGAGAATTAGCCAGTCCTACAAGCATAGTATATGACCAATCCGTTTCTCCAACAGATACTTTCACTCCTACTGTCATCCCACTGATGGGTTGCCTCTTTGGCAAGGAATAGCTTATCTAGCCATATCTCCTTGGGCTAGAAGTTAAATTAAATGAAATAAAATTGCTTGAGCCTCAAAAGAACGACAGCAATTTAAAGGTAGAATGTAGGAACAAGTTTGGCCTATTTCAATGCAGAGTCAGATTGGTTTAGGATCAGCACTCTGTTGGAGTGGGTACTTTAAGCCATGAAAGTTTTGAGGAGCATGTATCCAGGTTCAAGCTCAGTACCTTGGCAGATCTCCTTTTAGTTGGCAGACTATTCTTACACAGAGGGGTAAAGGGAGTGCAAAGAAGCATGGGAAGCGGGGGCACCTGTTTGCAGGGATGTGTGGGGAATCAGCGGCCCAATAATAGTTTTTACTTCAAAGAGACATTGGCTAAGTAGGTGTGCTGACCCTTTGCTTTGTGCTTTGATGACCACTAATTAAAGCTTTTCTTTTGTAGACTGAGTAAGCATACTTGGTTGCCAAGTTTTCTGAGACCTCTGGTCATTGAGCTTTCACTAGCAATCTGTTCTTAGCCCTGAACATTTACTTCTGCTGCAAATGGATTTTGACATTAATAGTCAACATGCCTGGATGAAGAATGGGCCATGTCCATTCTTGTTGGAAAGATTTAGGAAATTTCCCTGAAAATCATGTATCATTTGGACTTATTTTTCTAACTCTGAGTAGTCGTTTTTCCAAATGTTGCCAAATCTTCCCGTAATGACTTTCAACCTGTGTAATTAAGGAGATTAAAAGTGACAGCACTTTTTTGGTTGAATTAATGATGGGTTTTTACTTTTTCACTTTTCAGAAAATATAATAATCACCCATCTTATGCAAGAACAATATCAGAAACAATCACATGATCAAATCAAGGAGAAATGGTCAGAAACCTGGGAACAGGCAGAAAAATATCAACGATATTATGATTATACTGGTTTATGTTTTTATTGTCCCTGGTTCTTAACGGACATTCAAAACACCCATAAATCCAGCCCTGGTTTACCTTTCTGGCATCATCTCCTCCTATTTTAGAACATGTATTTTTTACATCAGTAAAACCAGTTTATTGGATTTCTTTTAACTTGTTCAGTGTTTTCTTCCTTTTAACTTTTCATGTGTTTCTGGCCCTTACACATTTGTAACACCTTCCCCATTTATGACCACGTGTAGGAAGTTCTTTCTGTTTTTGAGCACTCAGCAACATAACCCCTTCTGGGTCTCCACCATCAGACACAATCTCTTTCTCCTTTGAGCTCCTTTGTTCTTACTGCGTGTATTGAAATGGATTCATTTTGTTATCGATAATTGTGTGTAAGCTTGTTTCTTAGCTAAGAATTGAAGCAACAAGAAATAAAATACTAAAGGTAGAATGTATACATGAAAAAGAAAGCTGAAAATGGAATTCTAGGACACATCAATGAAAGCATTTAGAATTAGCTCATGTCCCTCCTTTTCACTACACATTCATTCTCTGAATATGAACAAATATTCACCTTTCTTTCTTCTGTCTCAATGGACCACTTGAGCTTATAGTTATGGGTTAATCTAGTCTGTATTCCTAAAGCAAATATGCAGGTGAGTTCCAAATTGATGCCCAACAGGATACTTCCATTTCAGGAAAATCATCTTGTTTTTCAAATGTGCTTTTCATTAAGATACAAAAACCCATTACATGGGGGACATATACATGCAATGATCTCATCTCTACACAGGACTGGCCATTTTGATTAATGAAATAAAATGACATCCCATCAGTTTTCATGCAAACAGCTTTATATTTTTCTCCTTTTAGTTGTCCTCCTCCTTTTCTCCACCTTCATTTTTTTCCATAAATTAGTTAAAAAGAAACTATTTAATATAGATATTTCTCTTTTAGGGTCACTATGACCTCAACTCAGAGTAGTCTTGACCTATGATGAAGGCCATTTGTGACAACATTAAATTATAACATCCCTGAACAATTGAGGCGATAGGCAGCCAGAGAAAATATAGGAGCAGGAGGGAAAAAGGTAATTTATCATAGAGATAAAATGTCTACTTCAGTTGGGTAAAGAACAGATATAAGAAAAGATTGCACTTTTGAAATAAAAAAATCCTTTATTATAATAAAAATAATACAGAGTTATTGAAAAATAATTTAATAACATTAAGCATTGTTTCCAAAGTAACATCTCATTGCCTATCATGCCATATTTTAAAAATTTAATTAAATTCTACCCACAGTTTCAAACAATTTTTGTTAATATTTCACAAATATCCCATAGGATACTGGAGACATCTTAATATAACAAATGTCAATAAATATAAAAGCATATGGATATTTGTAATAGCTGCATGTTTTATTAAATAAACTATAAACTTTATTATACTTTATATAACTAGTGCTCTAATTTTTTTAGTATTTTAAACACTATAGTGTACATCTTAGGTATATTTCGTTTAACTTGTCTATTTCCTTAAGGTAATTTTTAGAAATTCTTTTTTAGGGCTAAGTAATATTCCATTATATATCTAGAGCTATCTATCTACCAATGTCATATCTTCATATCATAGCCATTCATCAATTGATGGATTTGCCATTTGCAACCATGTGGATGGAGCTAGAAAGTATTATGCTAAGTAATGTAAGTCAATCAGAGAAAGCAAATACTATATGATTTCACTCATATGTGAAATTTAAGAAACAAAGCAGAGAGAGAGAGAACAAACTGATGGTTATCAGAGGGGGTGGGTGAGGCAGTGGGCTGCTGTTCATATGAAAGTTTTGTTTGTTTTCTGTTGTCCTTTTCAGGTTAAAGGTTAAAATGGAAGATGTAAAGAAAACCATGAGCATTGGATGTTAATACTCCTAGGCTCCTTTTTCTGATTGACAACTGGTTTGATCAGCTGGCTTCCATCTGTGTCTTCTTTGTGCCTCATCTTGACTTCCATCATAGCTCTTATTACAGAGGGTTCTAGTAATATTTACTGTCTGCCTCTCTTCCTGCATGAGGAGCTTCTTGAAGACAATAACTCTCTCTTATTTATCTTTGTACTTCAGGGCCAAACTGTGTCTGGCACAGAAATATTTTGGAAAAAAGTTGGCTCTGATTGCCTAAGCACTAGACGGTCACAAGTGAGACTATAAAACTCAATCAAATTAAAATTTAGTAAGAAATAAGTGATGGCAAACTTCTTCACAAAATATCATGGGAGCCCAGAGATGGACTTCTCTCCTTACTCCTGTGGGATTAAAGGAGGCTTCCTGGAGGAGATGACTGCTCAGCCAGAACCTCCAGTGTCTCCCAGTTGTGTGTGGGAACTGGCTGACATGGGCCCATGGTGAAATTTTCAGGAATTTTGTAAGCTAGTTGCTAAACACAGCCATTATTAAAAAATTCAATCATACAAACTTATCATGGATCCTTTTATCCAAAACAAAGGTAATCATAAATTCATCACTTTCTAATTATTCTACTACAATTTGTTATTTTCTATGCTTTTGGGGCAATTTACTTCTATTGTATTGGGAAAACAAAATTGCTCCATATTCAGCATTTATGTTGTAGACAGTAACAAAGCAATAAACCAGGGTATTAGTGTTATCCCTCTGGAAAGTAAGATTTTAAACATTTACCCCCACACCACTGCTTTCATCCCTTCCTTCTGACTCAGTTACCAAACACATGTGAGCACTAAGTCCTGCCAATTCTGCCTCATTAATACCTCAGAGTCTCAAAAATAAGTATCCTCCATCCATTCCACAGCCTCTGCCGTAAATCAGGCTTTCTCTGAACCATCGTTGCACCTGCATGGTCTTCATGCTCCAGTCTGTCCCTTTTCCAGTCCGTTTTCTTTTTAAATTTTTTTTTTTTTTTTTTGAGAGAGGGACAGAGTGTGTGCAGGGAAGGGACAGAGAGAGAAGGAGACAGAATCTGAGGCAGGCTCCAGGCTCTGGGATGTCAGCACAGAGCCCAACGTGGGGCTAGAACCCGAGAACCATGAGGTCATGACCTGAGCCAAAGTCAGATGCTTAACCGACTGAGTCTTCCAGGTGCCCCTCCAGTCCATTTTCTACATGGTGGTCAGAATGATTCTTAATAAAGACAAATTAACCAGATCATTCCCCTTTTCCTAAATCCTCTAATAGTGCCTATCGTTTGCACTCATACATTTAAAGGCCTTCCTTACACACAAGGCTCTTTGTGAGGATCTAGGCCTTTATTTCCTCTCATTGGCATTCTGTCTAGCTCTTTAAATTTCCTGCAGCTTCTCCAGTGGAGCATGAGGTATCAGACCTCTGTGCTTGTCTTGTTGTGTTCCCTCTGCCTGGAATCCCTTATACAACTTCTTTTATTAAAAGAGACAGCTTACCTAAGAGCATGCGTTTTGTTGTGTTTTGTCCTCCAATTAGACTGTTTCACACATCAGCTCTGCTAGTTACCATCTGAGAGAATCTGGGCAATGGCTTAACTGCTCTCGGCATAGTTTTCTTATCTGAGTGTAATAGTGCTTATGTGGCTGTGAGGTCACTAGAAAGATTAAAGGAGAACTCTCTCCCTCTCTCTTTCTCTCTTTGTCATCTGTCTGTTTCTCTCTCTCTCTCTATATATATATGTATATAGATATAGATATATACATTAGCATAATGTATATATTAGCATAATGGCCAGAATATAATATTCAATGTTAGCTTTTATTATTAATAATAATTATTTAATTTTACTCATCCTTTAAATTTCAGGGCTTACTTTTGCCCCCATGGGTTAATCATCCCTGACCACCTACCTGTTCCTTGCAGTGTGACTTAAATATCCATTTCCTCCTTTTTGATGTCCCCTTATAAACCTTTCACAATGCACCATCGATAAAATTTTACAAACTATTTTTAATTATAGAAAAGCATTCATAGTAAGCATTTTTAGAAATAAACAGCACAGGCAACAAAAGTAAAAATATGCTATCAAATTTAAAACATCTGTGTTTCAAAGGAAAGTGAAAATGGCAGCCTATAGAATAGAAGAAAATATTTACAAATCATGTATCTAATAAGGGGTTAATAACCAGAATATATGAAGAATTCAACAATGAAAAACAACTAACCCAATTAAAAGATGGGCAAAGGACTTGAGTAGACATTTATCCAAAGACGTTATACAAATGGCCACAAGCACATGAAAAGATGCTCAACATCACTGATCATTAAGGAAATGCAAACAAAATCAAGATTGTACTGAGACAACATCAAATACCCATTAAAAGGACTACCAACAGAAAACAAAACCAAACAAAATAGACAGTAACAAGTGTTGCTAGGATGTAGAGAAATTAGAACCTTTGTGTACTGTTGGTGGTGGGAATGTAAAATAGTCTAGCCCCTATAGAAACAATATGGCAGTTTCCCAAAAAATTAACAGTAGAATTACCACATTATCCAACAATTGCTGGAGTCCAGCTCCAGATTGTCCAGGGTGCCCTGAAGGAGAGGCGGCGTCGGCAAAAACTGGAGTGAGAGAGCCTGGAGTTTCTTTCTTTCTTGGTTACCAGCCTGGCATCTCCATCTTGCCAGGTTTTATGCCTTCATTTATAGATTTAAGTGTTAACATGACATCAAAAAGTGGAATTTTTACAAATAATTCTCAGTGATAAGATGCTTTGAAAAGGGTGCAGAAACAGGTTTTACAGAGGCATTTTTGCAGAACTACTCTAATTACAATGAGGTAACTTACACATCATAGGATAACAGGATATTCTCAGTGAAAAGCGGATAACACACATTTGTTTGAACCGGGTAGAAAATCTTACAACTAAGAAGATAGCAGGATGTTTTCAATGAGAAGCAGATAGCAAACACATTCGTTTATAAGAATAACGCTAAGATTCAGGCATAAACACGGCTAGGAGGCATTCTGTTTGGCTCACAAGACGAAGAATGTATTCGCACTGTTTAGTAAATAAACCTTTTGTCAACCTTGTTCTTTGATGTTGAAGGTGTAAGCGCCATAGGCCATAGGCACCCTAGACGAGTCAGCCTTTGCATATGAGTTTAAGTTGAACTACTTTTACCCATCCTCACAATGGACATTAAATCAGCATAGGTATGCACAGTAACTTTTGCCTGGCTCTTTGTTTCGTATTCCTAAATTAGGCTTTTTTCTCTGGGCCAGAGTTAATAGTAAATCTTGTGTTCTTTAACCCCCTTCATTTTCTATGCCTTAAATTTGTGAGGCTCATTAGAAGAGCCTTTCGACAAAACATCTGCAGTGCTTTGTTTAAATTCCTCTTTATAGAGGTGGGAATATGCTTCTTCCCATGAGGTATCTGTGTCAGGAATATCGGTCTGACTTGGAACATTGTGAGGCCTAATCAATAGCAACAGGCTTAATTTCACCTAAGCAGTAGTAGAAGAAGGAGATGCCAGTTTCCACCTCTCATGGCAGGAGCCGTGCACGTCTGCCAGTTTCTTGCTGTGAGCGTGTCATCCAGCAAGGCCGGTGCAGCTCCCAGCAAACAATTCCACTTCTGGATATATATTCAAAAACTTAAGGGCAGGATCTGAAAGATATTTGTACACCTATGTTCATAGCAGAACTATTTATAGTAGCCAAAAATAGGGAGGCAGTTCAACTGTCCAATAATGCAAACATGTATAAACAAGATGTGATATATACATACAATAGAATATTATTCAGCCTTAAAAAGGAAGGGGGTTTTGAAATAAACTACAACATAGGTAAATGTGAGGATATTTTGCTAAGTGAAATAAGTCAGTCACAAAAAGATAAATACTGGATTCCACTCACATGTGGTACCTGGAGTAGTCAAGTTCATGTAAACAGAAAGTAGAGTGGTAGTTGCCTGCAAAAAGCTCAGAGGAGAGGAATAAGAGTTGTTTAATAAAAAGGCATAGAGTTTTAGTTTTTCAAGATGAAAAAGTTCTGGAGTTTGGTTGCATAAGAGTGTAGATATACTTAATATTGCTGAATGGTACGTTTAGAAATGGCCAAAATAGTAAATTTTGTGTTCTGTGGGTTTTTTTTTTACAACAACTTAAAAAACAGCAAGCTGAAAGGCTTAAAAAACATGTACTTTTTGGGGCGCCTGGGTGGCTCAGTCGGTTAAGCCTCCAGCTTCGGCTCAGGTCAGATCTCATGTTGGTGGGTTCGAGCCCCGTGTCAGGCTCTGTGCTGACCTCTAGCTCAGAGCCTGGAGCCTGCTTCCGGTTCTGTGTTTCCCTCTCTCTCTGACCCTCCCCCTCTCATACTCTCTCTCTGTATCAAAAATAAATAAAACATTAAAAAAATTAAAAAAAAACATGTACTTTTCATATCTCTAACCATTTTCTTCACACTTGATTTATTTAGACATAATGTATAGACGCCCATATGTAAAGTCTGTGTAAAGATTTTAGCTCTTACACTCCATTGCCCCACTCCATTCTATCATGATACTTATTTTACAATTTTCTTAAATCTGTATTAGTTTTCATTACTATAGTTAAGTAAAAACAATATACTACTAAATCATGTACTGCATATGATTATACTTACATCCTTGAATAGTTTTATTTTACTGCTTGTTTTCTTTCCTCTCCCCCTCCCTTCCTATCTCCCTTCCCCTCCCTCCCTCCCTGTCTCCCTTCTCCCTCCCTCCCTCCCTGTCCTCCTTCTTTTCTCTCTCCCTTCTTCCCTCCCTTCCTTTCTTCCTTTCTATCTGTTATCCAATTCCTCTGTTTTCCTCTGGCTTCATCCATCTTGCAGTCCTCAGTCCTTAGGCTCCAAGCTGAACTGTTTGTTACCTGTGATTGTACAGTGTGGAGAATGGTGGTCAGTCCTGCATAAACCTACCGAGGAGCCATGTACAGGGTGCCCCAGGATGGTTTATAAAAGGAATGGAGAAGGAAAAATGTATTCACTCGTCCCTCAATGATCCTTGATGGCTGGGTTTTGCCTCATGGGTTATTAGTTTCCTCACATGTCTTCAGTATATGTACAGAAATTGAAATACATGGTACAGCTCAGGTAAGGTATGTTCAGGTACAGTTATGTACATGTTACTTTGTTTAAAATTGGCTGCTTCAGCAATGGCTAGAATCAAAGGCTAGGCACAAGATACATGTAGTATAGACTACTCCTTGAATCTCTAGTAAGTTCAATCTGTTGCAGGACTTCAAAATAGTAGCTGGTTGAAATCTCTCTAAAAACTTATTTATTTATTTGTTTATTTACTTACTTATTTAGAGTATGGGGGAGGGCAGGAAGAGAGTAGAGGGTGAAAATCCCAACCAGGCACTGTGCTGTCAGCAAGGAGCCTGATGTGGGGCTTGAAGTCCCACATGAACTGTGAGATCATGACTTTAGCCAAAATTGAAAGTCTGATGCTCAACCAATGGAGCCACCCAAGTACTATTATACAAAAAACTCAATAGAAGAGGTTACTGGAATAAGGCACCTTGTTTCTACCCCTAAGTGACCAGGTAATAGTCTTAGCTGTAAGAAGCTTTCTCAAACTTGCATCCCATCCCTGATCCAGGAATTAGGACTTCTAATCCTGTGGGGTCCAAGTTTGTGGGAGTGAGAAACACAAGTTCTGCAAGTGGGAGACGGACATGAGTGAGAGAGACCAATCCTACCTCCACCCTTTGGCTCCCAGACCCATATATTTAATGACTGAGATGCAGCAGGTGGTGTTCATCTTGCATCTTGGATGATGTGGCACCAGAGTTCACATAGTGGTTGAGAGGTTAGCAGGCTGGTTCATTCTTCTATTAGGCAACTGCTTTTAGGTCAGGAGGTGTAAGGTAGGTCCACTTGGCTTGAAAATTAGCTCCGGTTTTGAGGAAACCTGTGGGATTCCATTTTGGAAATAAGGCAAATCTTTTTCTAGATTCTTCTACCTGATATTATGAAACAACTTTTTTTAGTAATTTCTTGAGAAAAGGTTCTATGGGAGGCAGTTTTTTGGACCATATCTAAAATGTTATTCTGGCTTCACCCTTGAATGATACTTTCACTAATTTTAGAATTTTGAAGTTGAAAGTCACACTGCTTTAGACTATTAAAGGTTTCCCTTTCAATTGTCTTTTGGTCAGTATTTGTTTTAGTAGTCTTACACCATTGTGATAACTGATTCTTTGTGATCTTTTATTTACAGTTTTTCTTAAAGTTCTGATATCTTAAAGTTTCAAGATAATGGAAGATAGTGTGGATTCCTTTTTCCTAAAAATTTGGTGGATATTGTTAGATATTGGACATTCTGTATTGATCTGTGAATTATCTTTTCTTTCCTGTTTTGGATAGTGTCATATTTTTGTTCTCTCTGGAAAATTTTTTTGTCTTCTTCTATCTTTTTTTCTGAATTTAAGTTTTGAAAAATTTGTTTTTTAATTTGGAGGGCTATTTTTTATTCTCTGATTACTCATTTTTTCTGACATCCTATTCTTACTTGTGGATCACTGTATGCTCTTATCTCATTTTAAGTGTTTTGATCTGGCAATGTCTTTGTTTCCTTCAACTTCTTTCTAATACTTCTTTTGAATTAATAAATTAATAAATTAATTTTTAATACTTCTTTTTAATGTTTCTCATGTTGAAGGTCTCTCGCTACAGTTCAGGAATCTTTTGCTAACTCTTCTTTTTTTTAAGTAATTTTTATTTTATGATTTAGAAGTTATAACTTATGGTTTTATTTATTTTATTAGTTTTTTACTTATGATTTTACAGTGCTATAAAACTTATTCATTGATTCATCCTTTCAACAAGTGGCTATTGCATGCTATTCTCATAGCATGCAAAGATACCATGAACTACTCCAAGTGTTGGAAATACCATGTTGCAGCTGGCTCTTACATGGGAATGAGGCATTAAAATTCCAGTGTCAATGGGGATGACTGAATGTAGGGGTATCAGTGGTAAGTTTGGCTATTTCTCTGTGGAACTATTCTCATCCCCTCCAATAGCAATGGTATCTCTTGTCCTTTTTCAAGAATGGTTCAACTTTTCTAGAGGCACTTCCTCTAATCTTCTGTCAGTGAGCTGGGAGGGGGGGATTGCATGACAATAAGTTTGATTGCCTGTGTTGTATTTTTGGGTGGGAGTTTAATATGTAGTCTTTTATTGTTCCCCTTAAAAAATCTAGGTCCACCTCTTTACTCTCCTCTGCCTTGTTTTCCCAAATGTAAAGTCTCTCTGGTTCAATTACTCGACATACTATAACTCCCATATCCTTCCAGTTAGACTCAACTCAAGTTGAGTCAACTCAACTCAACTGGATGGATCAGTCAGTTAACCATTCAACTCTTGGTCAGATCTTGATCTCACTGTAAGATTGATCCCTGCATTGGGCTCTGTGTTGTGCTTGGGATTCTCTCTCTCTCCTCCCCCCCCCCCCCCCCCCGTCCATTCCCCTTCTCCCTCAAAATGAATAAATGAACTTAAAAAAAGAACAATTGGACTCAATTCGTTGGGGGTGTGACTGGAGAATTTTGGTGTCTAAGTAGATTTTGAAACTTTTTAAAAAATGTTTGTAGATACCTGGTGCCTTGCATTCCAGAATTTCTCCAGAATTATAAGAATGAAGAGTTGACTTATCTGTGTGTCCATCTGTAGGCTCTTAGGTTTGACCTTTCTCTGCTCTTCTAAGTCCTTTACCACATTTCCATCACTTTGGCCATCAATAGTTCATTAAAGGAGTAACTTATGTTTTTCCCTCTTGTTCTCATTTTGCATTAATGGGTGGAAAGGTATGATGTCGCCGGAGTCCAGCTCCAGCAGGTCCAGGGCTCCCTGATGGATGAACAGTGTCAGAAAAAGAGAGGGAGAGAGCCTGGGTTCCTTCTGCTCACCAGGCAGGCATCTCTATCCTGACCCAAGAGTCAGCTTTACTTATTGAAAAAATGTATGGGGTACAAAACAGAAGTGGCATTGCCTCAGACAACGATTTCTGATAACAAATTGTTTGGTATGTAAAAATTTCCCAGAACATAGATTGGTAGAAGATTCATGCATAATCTTTACCAATAGAGATTGAAGCAGGTGACTAGATGTTTCTCATATGGGAAAGGAAGGGATCTTTAGCATTCAAATACAAGGCAAAGTTTTAAGCATAGCAAAAGCCAGAGTTAGGTCTTTGTGAGCAGGGGTCAAAAGCCTGTTTTCTGAGGGGAAGAAAAACAGGTTTTCTCAGGAAATGTAACTTTGCTCCTATAATCACAAAAGAAGAAACCCCTATAACAAGTTTTTTCACAAGGTACAATTCACATATTTTTAGCGTAAGAAGGCAAGTCACTCCTGATGTCAGTCAGGTGCCTTGGGGGTTGGTGCTCGAGCAGAAATTGAGTGGGTGCAGACACCAGTCACCATCTGATGGTGGGAGGCCTTGCAAACCTGCCTTACTTCAGAGATGGCTCTCAGCATGATGTTTAGAAATTCTTTTGCCACTTTAGAGTCAGAAGTCCTAGAATTCTTCTCTCACCCTACCTCCTACTAAAATATAACTCCATTAAGGAGATTGTGTCTCCAGAGCTTCATACATAGTACATTTTAATTAATGTTTTTTCTAAGTTGCCTGACTTGGATCTTGAGGGATATGAAATAATCAGCTAAATTGGGAACAAGGGCTTTGGGAAAAGGCTGTTTTAGAAAGACAAAACAGCATGTCTAAAGGAAGAAGGACAAGGAGAGCACAGTAAATTTTTG
This sequence comes from Suricata suricatta, assembly GCF_006229205.1. Taxonomy (NCBI): domain Eukaryota; kingdom Metazoa; phylum Chordata; class Mammalia; order Carnivora; family Herpestidae; genus Suricata; species Suricata suricatta. Next base: position 60,479,164 of record NC_043714.1, read on the forward strand.
CACTTACAAGGAGTACTTTGTGTCTATACCTTGAAATACATTTATTGGTGTAGCAAAAATGCAGTTTGTTTTTCTGAAGGATTCTCTGGCATGAATGTGTGGTAAAAAGAATTCTATGATGGCTTTAGAGATTCTGCCTTCTGGTGTACAATCCTCTCAGATTGTTTGACAGAGTCTGTAAATGTGGTGGAATGTCACTCCTGTGATTAGGCTACCCTGTGTAGGAAAGGTAAAGGGATTTGCAGGTGTAATTAAGATCCCTAATCACTTGGCTTTGAGTTAATTAAGAAAAAGATTATCCTAGTTGGGCCTGCTACAATCAGGTGAGCTCTTAAAATAGGTCAGAAAAATTCCAAATGAAAGAGATTCTCTTGCTGGCCTTGAAGAAGCTGTCTTGTGATAAGGCCCCATGGCTAGAATCTGAAAACATTTCTAGGAGCAGAGAGCAACCCTCCCAGCTGATGGCCAGCAAGAAAAAACTGGGGTCTCAAACTTATAGCCACAGGGAACTGGATTCTGCCAATAGCCTGATGGGCTTAGAAGAAGACCTTGAGCCCCAGATGAAAACCAAACTTGACCCACACCTGATTTCTGTGAGACTGAGCAGAAAGCACAGTTATTCTGTGCCCAAGCTTCTGACCTCCAGGACCTACAAGAGAGTAAATGCATGATATTTTTAGCTTCAGCTATGTGTGTTAATTAGTTACACAGCACCAGAAATGTAAAACACCAGGTCAGATGCTTGATATGGACAATATTTGACTAATGACCTTTTAATACCTAATTTAGGTAAGAAAAAAAAAAAGCAAGCTTAATCATGAATGTAATTTACATAACTTACCTTAGGCATATGCTCAGAAGGGCACAGGCCTACTTTTGGAGGTGGAATTTGAGAAAATGCTGAGCCAAATTGCCTCGGATAATAAGGGAACATGAATATCTGTACTACTATTAGTCCCAAAGAGTGTGGAGGTCTTAGGAAAGAAGAAGAGGTTCCTGGAGATGGAGTGGACCATGACTTTGAGCATGTGGCTGAGGATTCAGGTATATGGGAGATGAGCTATGGGAAATGCCCACTGGACTTTCGGGATAGTGACGCCCGATACCAAAGTTTAGCTGTTTCCGTTTACTGTGATCATTTGTCTATTATTCTTAATATTTGGCAAATTCTGCTTTGCATTTCAAATTTTTAAAAAAGAAATGTGGTCCGGATTTTTTCTTTTATATATGCATTTTATATTTATATATACTTTTGAGAGTAGACCACCGTGATGTGTCAGAAGTTTGGCCTCACAAGTCAAACACATTTCCAGCTCTCCTCACATATCCTTTTCTCCTGATCATCTGGACACATATGGTCGGGAATATCAAAGTCATCTTATTGAAAACAGCCTCTTTGCAAACCGCATTGCACGGAATGAGCCCTGATATGAATTGACTACCCTTTATGTAGATGGCTTGCATACAATAAAACTTCATTAACTTCAAACACCAGGCACCAGCATATTAAAGGAGTAAAAAGAGAATGAGATAATCTGGTCATCTGGGGATTAGCAATCTGTTGCATTGAAATAGACATAACTTGTAACAAATTAATATTTGATTAATGAGATTTTAGGCTGTGTGACTATGTTTGTATGTGGGGAAGGAAATGAAAAATGAGCAGATTTTTCTGTCTGGGACAAGAGGAATGGGACTGATCACAGCAGGGTCTATGAACCGTGTTTAATTTACAGGAGTTATGCCTTCAAGCCCAGCTATGCAGACTTGCACTGTTCTCTGCAGTACCCAGTGCATGCTGCTTTGTGGCAGTATTAAAATGAAGATGAGCTCCTACAAAAAAAATACAAGCATAAAATCCTCACATGAAGTGAATCTGTAAGCAGGGTATTTTATAAGTTAAAAACAGCATGTGAGGATGAGGTAATATCAGCTGTACGAGTTTTAGATGGACACACAATATTTGGAAAAGGTTAGAGACTTCACAGTGACACAGCCTTTTGTCCAGTTGTTTGTAGGACATAAGAACATGCTGGAATTTTAGAGGTTGATTTTATTTAAGTATTTATTTTCAGAATAGTTGATGAGGAGAACTATGGAAATAAATGCATCAGTAGGACAGAAACATAAGAAAAGTTTGCATATTTTTGAATGATGAGGCTGATTAAGAAAGACATGACCAGGAAACATGGTTTTTAGCAGTGGTAGACCAACTACACTGTTTTTTTATGACATGGAAGCAAGATTCATGATTGCAAGCAAAGCCCCCAATATTGCCAAAAACCCCAACTAAAAGCCACCATTTAGTGAGCTTCTACTGTGTACGATGCACTTTACAGTCCTCATTTCATTTAATCCTCATAACAATCTGAGATGGGAACTTTCACCATCCCCATTTCAAACAGGAGTCAACTGAGTTGCACATAATTTGGTGGAAGTGAAAATTAAATCTCAGCAATGGAAGCTGCGAGTGCTGTTTTCAACTACTTGCTACTCTTTCCCTGGAAAGCACATGCCAATTTTTTATCCTTGCTGCCACTTAGACTTGTTAGGATAAAATTGAAGCATCAGCATCATCTCACACTTCCTGTGTGATGCAAATGGAATGCCTGGTGATGGGTTTTATGTGTGTTATTAAAAAAAATGGCACCGTAGCTGCACTTGTATTGCTCACAATTAATGTGCTAAGTGCACTTGTCTTAGTGCCATGGCCCATGGTCATCGTCTTTACCTGATGTGTTCTAAAAACCCAATCCACACTCAAAGCCACTCTTAATTGGTAATGGATTAAATAGCACTCCTGCCACAGGGAGCAGTAAACGAGGTAGCAACGTCCTTGCCATGTGATTTAATTTTACCTCTTTTTCTTGGTGCTTCATTATTTTGACATTCTTTTTTTTTTTTAATTTTTAAATGTTTTATTTATTTTTGATACAGAGAGAGACAGAGCATGAGAGGGGGAGGGGCAGAGAGAGAAGGAGACACAGAACCGGAAGCAGGCTCCAGGCTCTGAGCTAGCAGTTAGCACAGAGCCCAACGTGGGACTCGAACCCACGAATGTGAGGTCTGACCTGAGCCGAAGCCGGAGGCTTAACTGACTGAGCCACCCAGGCGCCCCACTTTTGACATTCTTTTGAGGATATATTTTTCTATCAAGGCTGGGAGTCTCTAGTTTTTAGGCATTTAGAAAGAAGATTCAGTTCTTTATTACATGTAGTCAATGGAATGGTGGTAGCAGAGTTGATCACTGATAGGACTGCAAAATATGACAAATAATTTGACTTTTCAGTCAGCTTTCAAATCAGAAGCTTCTAAAGAATCTTTGGAGCACATTTACTTGCCCTGACACCTCAAAATAGGCAGAGACCAAATATTAAGCATCAGAGACCAAGTAATAGGAATATTTTTATTAGAATCTTCTGATTACCTTGAGAATAAAATGAGTAGGGCACAACAGAAATCTAACAGGGTCTATACACTTCAGATCTAGAAATAAAATTTGAAGAACACCGAAAGGCATTCAAATTTAGCAAAAATTCACTGCCATCTCTAATCTTCCATGTTTTTCTGATAATTTCCACCCTGCCGAGTGGCCATAGCAACTATCTCTGGAATTGTATGACCCGGGTGAATTGAGATAGAGAAAACAGAGCTGGTGCTGAGGTATTTCCATATATCACCTCTTTCCTCAGAGTGTGTACCTGATCTGAAAGCTATGTGGCAGGGAGGAACCCGAATTAAAAACAGAGCTCCCCCACATTATTCATCATCATGGGCCCGGGCTTCCTTGTTGGGAGAGACTTTGGAGATCTTAAGAACGGAGCCTATGAATAAAAAGTCACAGATCAAAGGATGGAAACATTTATAGTCATGAATACTTTTAAGTAATCCATAAAACAGCCTTTACATCATATATGTTACTTAATTTGAAGATCCTGTGTTTGATCCTATAAGGGTTTTTGTGGGTTAAATGTGATGTGAATATTGGCAGTTGCAGTAGGCAGTGTTCTAACGGAGAGCAACTTGTAGTGGTCTAAGTAGTCATTCTGGGGCAGAAAGCAGTCATGAGCTAATTTTGAAACCATAAATTTAATATAACTAGTAACTGGACTATCAGCGAATTCCCTTATAATATAAGCTACCATTTTCTTATTGTTGTTCCTTTTTATTACTTTTTGGAACTGTGACTCAATGAAACTGAAAGAACAATATAGTGGCATAAAACAAGTCTTCATCTTAGGAGCTGAACTTTCTCAGTTTTCTCAATATTGAACTAATTTATTTATTCATTCATTTATTAAATAAATATTTATTGAGTGTATATAAATGTGGCAAACATTCTAAGTGTTGCCTTGTTGGAGTTACCTAGATTAGACAAGACATTTGAATTCTGAGAGTTACTTTTCTCTTCTCTATAATAGAGAAAATGACATATGTCTTATAAAAGAAAAAATACCTGAAAGATTGGGTGTATGTATATGTATGTTTGTAGAGCAAAACATTTAGACACTGTTTAGAATAGCAATTTATAAAATGCTGTATTGCCTAATATACCAGTAGCATAGCCATCTTAAAAGCAATGAAAACACCATTTCCCCCAGATTATTTCCCTCAAGTGGTATATATTAGGATAATAGTCAAGACTATGTCTTTGCATTGTTAGAGTTGATTTTGCCTTTGAAGTCAATGAAGTTTTCCACCAACTTCATGCCAATGTAGAACTGTCTTCTGAATCAGATTCTGATTGTCTTGACCATGAGTTCTCATGGTTGTTCCTTTCTTCACCCTTCTCTGACAGGCTTTTCACCATGACAGTGGGAAAATTCAGAGCGGGTATATTTTGACTAAAATAGCATTACTGAGACTGAGATTGCGATTACTATTGTTGACTCAATCCCTTAATTTTGAAGATTCATTTGTATTTTATATTAGCTGGGTAGTTCCCTTCTTATATCTGGGAGGTTAGGTTTGGTATTGATATCCCATCATACAGATAACAAAATGGGCTCAGTGTGTCATAAACCAGTATATCGTAAATTATGGAAAGGAGCGCAACACTAACATCTTTCAGGGTTTATTCCACTACTTAATGATTCTCAATGAGGTACTATATCTCATCATGGGAGTACATTAGAATCTCAGAGTGTGGAAATAGATTAACTGTTTTAAATTATTACAAAACTTGAACTAAACTGTAATTCATTTGCTTTCAGCTATATTTAATTTATTTGGAAATAACAATGAAGAATGAAGTTTTTATATATATTAAAGGAGTATAGATGAATCCCTTTGTATACCACGTTAGCAGTTCTTGTCATATAGATCTCATGTCTATATTACAATTTATTTGATATTTTACTTTAAATGCGATGCTCTGCTTTTGGTTAAATATATATATTTAAAATTATTTATTTATTTGTTTGTTTATTTTTGGGGGGAGGGTGGAACAAATAGAGAGACGCAAAGAGAATCCCAAGCAAGGCTCCATGTTGTCAGCTCAGAGCCCAAAGTGGAGCTCAAACTATGTGATCATGACCTGATCTGAAACCAAGATTTGGACACTTAACCAATTGAGCCACCCAGGTACCCCCAGTTAAATACATTTTTTAAACAAATTTTATGTCACTGTTATAAATGAAAAGCTGAGATAACTTGCCATAAAAATAAAGTAACCAATAAATGAAGGGATAACTATTAAAATAAAATATAGAGGTGTTCAATTACCTCACACAATTATCACTTGTTTATTTTAACTAGAACAAACCATAATTTAGGAAATTCTAGGTTTAAAAAATGAGAAAATATTGTACTGTTATACAATGCCACTCCCAATAACTTTCAGTATTTTCATGCTTCATTAAAACTGGCCTAAATGGGGGTGTCTGGGTGGCTCAGTTGGCTAAGTGTCTGACTTCAGCTCAGGTCATGATCTCATGGTTTATGGGTTCAAGCCCCATGTCAGGCTCTGTGCTGACAGCTCAGAGCCTGGAGCCTGCTTCGGATTCTGTGTCTCCCTCTCTCTCTGCCCCTCCCCTGATCTCACTGTCTCTCAAAAATAAATAGATGTTAAAAATTTTTTTAAAAACTGGCTTAAATGTAAAGAACCCATAAAGTTGTGGGTTCTGTAAGTTGTAAACATTGCTTCTTTATTTCTACCTATTGTGTGGTATGATGTCTATAATTATTCTCTAAAACCCATTCTTTACTTGATTTTAGTATTAGATCCTTCCCCATGCTACCAAATTTTAACTAGACACATGGCTGGCTAATTATAAACTATACTTTCTAGCTTTCATTGCAATTACATGTGGCCATGTAACTAAATCATGGCCAATGAGAGGTGAGCAGAGTGATATATATAACATTTATATTATCAGCTTAGTAACAGACTATTTGTGTTCTGGTTTTCCTTTTTCTTTACCAGAAGCTGGAGTATGGGCATATATAAAGAAAATACCATAGAGAATCAGTGAACAAGAAAGAAAGGACATGGGCGTCTGTGATTACCTTGTGAGGAAGACTTTAGTCTTCTGGGCTGGGTACCGGAATAAATTTTTATGTGAAAAAAATTATGCATTTGCTTTTATTAAATATTAATTAAAGAGTTAAATGGAAACCTTATCTAATAAATTTAGTACTCTCCCTCATTCTGTCTTTTTTAGTGGGGTCCTATTTATTAATGATTAAAGCAATGGACTTTACTTTAACATGATATTCTCCAGTGGTTCATTTCAAACCCAGAGGTCTAATACTTTATACTCTGGCCACTCTTAAGAAAAAAAAAAACAAAACACTTTAGACATCAGGAGCAAGGCAAGGATGTCTCCTCTCAGCACTCCTATTTAATATCATACTGGAAGTTCTGACCAATGCATTAAGACAAGAATAGAAAATAAAAGATATACATATTGGGAAGAAAGAAATAAAACTCTTTGTTCACAGATGAGATGATTATCTATATAGAAGATCTGAATGGATAGACAAGTAAAATAAAGCAAAAAATAAGAAACACAACCAAAAAATTTCTGGAACTAATAAGTGAATACAGTAAGGTTGCAGGATACAAGATTAATATACAAAAGTCAATGGCTTTTTCATATACCAGCAACAAACATGTAGGACTTGAAATTGAAAATGTATTACTACTTACTTGATCACCTCCCAAAAGAAATACTTAGGTGTAAATCTAACACAGCCTATATAAGACCTACATGAGGAAAACTACCAAACTGATGAAAAAAAACAACAAGAATTAAATAAATGGAGAAATATTCCATGGTCATGTATAGGAAGACACGATATTGTTGAGATGTCAGTTCTTCCAAATATGATCTACAGATGCAATGTAATCTTATCAAAATTCCAGAAAATTATTACTTGGATGCTGACAAATTATTTCTACAGTTTATATGGACAGGCAAAAGACCCAGAATAGCTAACTTATTTTTAAAGGAGAAGAACAAAGTCTTAGGACTGATACTATCTGATTTCAAGACTTACTATTAAGCTACAGTAATTAACACAGTGTGGTATTTGTGAAAACAATAGACAAATAGTCAATGAAACAGAATAGAGAGCCCAGAAGTAGATTAACATAAATATTAACAGCTGACATTTGAAAAAGGAGCAAAAGCAATACAAAGGTGCAAAGATGAGCTTTTTTCAACAAATGGTTCTGGAAAAACTGGATATCCACATGCAAAACAATGAATTTAGACATAGACCTTATATACTTCACAAAAATACCTCAAAATGTGTCATAGACCTAACATATAAACTATGTGGGCACAGAGTCCAACACGGTGATGACTTTTTAGATACAAAACCAAAGACCAGTTTATGAAAGAAGTAGTTGATAAGCTGGATGTTATTAAAATTAAGACTTCTGCTTTATAAGACAAGATCAAAAGAATAAGAAGATATTGAAATTAAAACAATAATATACTACTAAATATTTATTAGAATAGTTGAATTCCAAAACACTGACCACACTAAATGCTAGCAAGGAAGTGTAGTAACAGGAACTATTATTCATTGCTGTGCGAATGCAAAATGGTACAGCCACTTTGGAAAACAATTTCTTAGCTCCTTACAAAACTAACCATACTATTATAATGTGATTCAGCAATCACACTCTTTGGTATTTGGTAATGGCAAATGCATTCAGGGTATAAGAAAAAGAAAAAGGGAGGAGTCAAGAATGACTCCAGATGGTTGGTATGAGCAAATATATGAATAAGGGATGCTTATGGAGAGTAGGTTGGACTTGGAAATACAAATTTGGAAGTTACTGGTATAGAGATGATCTTTATAGTTATAGAACCCAGTGAAACCAAATATGGAATGACTGAAGATAGTAACTACTAAATAAATGATAGCTTTATAAAGGCCATATCTTAATTTTCTTTTTGAGGAAAACATTGATCCTGTCTGAAGATTCTCCAGAGGTGCTATGTCCTACTCTCCTTGTGAAATACAAAGATCTAATATTCAATTCATGTGGCTTTTCTTATGGTTAGCAAGTCAAAAAATTTAGTCTGATTTTAACATTTTATTAGAATCATGATTAAGGGCGTTAGAGTTAGATTAATATAGACATAAAAATAAGCATTGACCCTAGCAGTTGGAAAATTATAATACCTTACTATAATACAAGCATATGCTTGCGATGGAAGTAAGCAGTGGGGAATAATTCCTAACTCAGCCTGGGAGGCAAAAAGCTAATTAAGGCAAGCTTTGAGAAGGAGACAGTACCTAAAATAAATATAAATAGATCAGTAGAAATTAACTATATGCAGGAGGTGGGTATAACATTGAAGTACAAGAGGATATACATATCAAGACCATATCTTTGGCTTCTAAGATGCCTTATCTAAATAAGGCCTCAATGATAGATTCTGATTTTTTAACTTATGGTTTAGAGGAAAATATTTATGTAAAAAACGTTCCACATCTGTTTGAAGATTTCTCTGTACATTTTATTATCTTTTGAATAAAGATAATGAATTCATTCCCAGGAAAGTTTCTTGTCTCTTTTAATGAACTTGCATCTTTTGTTATTCAGACTCTGAGTGTATTTTGCCTTGGGTGACAAGAAGCCCAGATCCAGAATTAATGCTTGGTTATAATAGCTATAACCTATGTTTCTGATCAGTTTATTTTCTCTGGGAGTCTATGGTATTTTCTGTTTCTACACTTAAATAATCTGATTATGTGCTTGTCTTTCATGGTAAGCCAACACAAAAACTTTTTGAAGTAGGTTGAGGGTAAACTATAAATATACACATAAATATTGCATAGTCCAGATGGAAAACAGGCATCATTTGATGCTTTTGGAGCTGCAAAAATCATGTACATGTTCGATTGTAATGCATTTTAAGGTTCACATTTATGCAGCTGTTGAACCATGTGAGAGAGCCCACTTGGCATTCTTCCTCCTAGTTTATGTAACCATTTTGCTATTTTGCTAATTTTAACCTCCTTTCTCTCTTTCATTCAATTACCAAATGTCTATCCTGCACAAAGTACTTGGTATATTTTTCTCTCCACCATTTTTTCCTATTTCTAAGGAATTCCTCTTGTAATTGATCCTTCCAGCTTTCCCCTTACACCCATTCATTCATCTATATGGTTATTCTGGGAACCATTATGACAGTACAACCCCGCTTTCTGACTACAAGTCATAGGTGCATCGGTAGCTACCTTACCCAAGATTAGTAAATGAAAATCTTTATCTGATTGGAAATGAGAGGTTCTAGGATAGTTTAACTGCTCTCTAGAGGAAGTAAATCTTCAGTAATTGTTGGCTTGTTCTTTTATGTTGCAGAAAAAACTGGCCAGTGAAAAGAGTAAAATAGCTATACAAGATGGGACAGAGGTGAAAATGGTAGTTCTAATATATGAGATTGCCGACGTCTGCTCGCTGGCCTCCAGAGGGAGACAAGTAACGCTAGGAAACCAGTAGTTCACACAGGGACATGGGACTAGAAATTAAATTTTATTTTATGTATTTATTATTTTTTAAGGAGGCTTAACTTTTTAAAGTTTTTTTTTTAACATTTATTTATTTTTGAGAGACAGATCATGAGCAGGGAAGGAGCAGAGATAGAGGGACACGCAGAATCAGAATCAGGCTCCAGGCTCTGAGGTGCCAGAACAGAGCCCAATGCAGGGCTTGAACCCACGAACTGTGAGCTCATGACCTGAGCCGAAGTTGGACGCTCAACCAACTGAGCCACCCAGGCGCCCCACGAAATTAAATTTTAAATGCCATGTTGACATACACCGTCATCTCACATTCTGCCCAATCCTTAGATGTGGGACTCCTACAGTCAGACTGTGGACTATCTGCCTAGAAGAGGATTCTAACTTAGGCCATGGAAATAGAATCTAGTTACAATATTGTGCAAAGTAAACACTCATTCCAGATGAATGAAAATTACCAAACCTTTGCAGAGCACCAAGACATAAAAATGAACCAGTAAATTTCACAGAAGCACTATCATCACATGATATAAATTAAGCATAGAAAGTGGAAGGAAGTATAAAAATGGATATAACTAATAGTCTTATAAATATTTGAGACAGTAACCCATTATTAAAAACAAACAAAAATGGCTTCCTATGGAGGGAATCATCAGTCTACATAATTAAAAGCATAAGCAATTAAATAAAAACAATAGATTAGTTGAGTAGTGTAAAGAACAAAGATTAAATTAGTGAATTAAAGTTTCTTGTATTAGGTAAACAAGTCCATTAAATTCAGTTGTAGTTTATTTACAAGACATTTCCAAAAGAAAAATAAAACAATACAAAGTGAAAAATAAAGTGATGCATACTTTGTGAAAATGTTGACCAAAAGAATGGTAATGTATGTGAGAAAGAATTCAAGGTGAAAAATATTACACAGAAAAGGTAACAGTTTATATAGATAAAATTGTAGTCCACCAGAAGCATGTATATGTCTTATTTAGAGAAACTATATATTAGAATTATAATAGATGAAACACATGCATGCACATGCACATAATATATATATTAGGAATATAACCAATAGAAAAATTGACACACACATTATAGTGGAAAGTTTTACCACACTCATTTCAGAAACCAATACATTAAATAGGCAAAAATGAACATGTAAAAATATAAACATGGATGAACCATAGTAGAATATTGAGTTAATTTTATTTCAACCAATAAAGAGAATATATTTGGTTTTGAAACACCAACGAAATAGATTTAAAGTTACCCATTATAAGGCCATAGAGAAGAAAGATATTTTAAAAACATTAGATGGTATAATCCATATTTCATTATAAAAATTTAATGAAATTCTGTATTGGCAACAAAATTAACAAATGATAAGTAAATAAATAAAACTCAATTACTTTGAAATTAACAATAAAAGCATGTCAACCTCTTCTAAGCTTTTGAGTTTAAGAGGAAATTAAAACTGAAATCACCAACTAATTTAGAAAGAAATAACAATTTAATGAATAACAATGCAAACTAACAGGATGCAGTCCAAGTGATATTTAGGAAAATTAATACCCTTTATTGCATTTAATGAAAACTAAGACTTTAAACAAATGACTTAAGCTTTCATTTTTAGAAATAAAATAGCCAGCAAGTAAAACTAAATGAAACAGATGAAAATAAATATTATATTTAATAGCATAAATTAATGATTTGGAAGCAAAATTATTCTCTGAGAAAAAAGCCAAATATGAAAAAAAAATGGCCTGTGTAAGAGAAACAGAGAGAAAAAAGGGATGAGTACTGAAAATAAAAGAGGAAGCATAGGACATTTATGAAGATCTTTTAAAATCAGAAAACTCTTCTGAAATTCGGATCCCACTTGAAACAGTCAGTGGCTTCTAGGGTTGCAATGAATGGCTCTAAGAATATTCCCAGGTGTGGTATATGTTGCTTCAAAAATCTAATGTGGTCCATTTTTCTTAATGGTAAAACATGTAAGATGCAATGATATGAACTATCTTAGCAGGGATTTATACACTCGTGTGATATTCTGTGAACTCTTAATACGGTTTAGCATAAACTTTTGCAGTAGAGCAGAGCAGCATGGGCATAGCAGTGGGGCGAAGCCACAGATATTATGGTTTTCCTCTCTATGTAAAGCCAACTTCTTTTATCCTCCCTACTTGTAGGTTTCAAGAAGAATGCACTCACCACATCAGTAGTAGCGTGCCAAGTAAGGGCATCTAGCACAGTCACTGAGATTGAGTCTGCCACCTTATTAAGATGATGATAGTTGACCATCTATGATAATTTAAATGACTTTTGCAGAGAATGGGGCAGGTGAATTGAATGGGACTATGAGGGGGACAGTTGGAAAGTGGATGAAGAATCATAATTTTTCATCTTGACAAAGTCCTATGTCAAAGAATCTAAAGAATCTAAAAGAATTATAATTTTTTATTATGGCTGCTGACATCAGAACTTTATTCATTTGACCTTGTTATATTTTTTAACTGTAAAAGTGAGTAACACAGTATGCCTTGTATCTTGCCCTTGGAACACCATGAAACATTAGCCATTACCGAATTCCTATAGGTTCCTGCAAACAATCTGGTTTACTGTCCATTATTAAAACTATACCCAGTTAACCTTTTTATTTAAGAGAGAGAGACAGACAGACAGAGACAGAGACAGAGAGAGAATGAGAATAAGCAGAGGAGGTGCAGAGAGAGAGAAAGAATCTTAAGCAGGTTTCATGCCCTGCGCAGGTCAAAACCATGAGATCATGACCTGAGCCCAAATCAAGAATTGGATGCTTAACTGACTCCACCAGGGGCTCCAATATATTCAGTTAACTTTTAACTAAAGTTTAGGTGTGTCACTTGGCCTCTCCTCTTCAGAAACCACATATGCCCATTGTCAAGAGTTCTTATTATCTACTCTGCTCTGCAGAGGACAGCAATCAAACTTGTTAAAGGTGTTGAAAGTTACCTTCATTAGTGAATTTCTTATTGTTTAGTGAAAGTAATGTCCTCTGATTCTTTCTGGCTTCACAAAATAAATCCTTTCTGATATTCCTACTTCTTAGCAAACTCTTTCTCAAGAATGTGCCAGGGAAGTCTTGGCATCTACTATGTCAGATTTTGAGGAGTGATCCTGGGAGAGTTTTAGGATAGATTTCATATATCTCTGCCAGAATAGTGACTTGAAGTCATGCAAAGTGCTCCAATATTGACTTAGCCCCCAAACAGGCCTTATTTACAACATCCATTCCAATATTCTAAGACATACTCTTATACCTTGTTCCCCCAATTTTTGTTAATATCCATGACACAGAATATTAGATTTTTATTGCTCCTGTAACAAATAATTAGATGTAGTGACTTAAGACAACACAACTTTATTCATAGTTCACAAGTAAGAAGTCAGTATGGGTCTTGCAGGACTCCCATCACATTGCTGGCAGATTGAGTTCCTGGAGGGGTTAGGGAACAATATGTTTCCTGCTCATTTGAGTTGTTGATGGGATTCAGTTGTAGGACTGAGGTCCTGTCTTCTTACTGGCTGTGAAATAAAGACTGTTCCCAGCTTCTGGAAGCTTCCGTATTCCTTGTCTGCTGGACTCTGCCACCTTCTTCACAGTCAGCAAAAGTGAGCCGTGTCCTTCTGTGGCCGTACCTCTCTGACGTTTTCTTCTGCCTTCTACCTTCTTTATGTGACTAAATTGGGCCAATCCAGGAAAACCTTCACATATTAAGGTTCTTAATCACATTTGCAAAGTACCTTTGATATGTAATATTCATGGATCTAAAGGATTAGGGCAGGAACATTCTGGAGATGGGGGTATTTTTCTGTCTATCATATATAGATTCTATCATTCCCTTTGGTGTGTATGTTATTTCCTCCTAAAGTAGGGGCTATAATTCTCTGTTTGTTTTTGTATGGCCCCTTAATAGAACCTGGTCTCTGGTAAGGGAAAACTATTGTCTGGCAAGAGGGAAGAGACTGCCCTTGCTGTCATGGATAGCCCCGGGAGATATGGTTGTTCAAGATTCCTGGGCTCCAATGAATGCATAAACAAATTGTGATATACTCAATGGAATGCTATCAGCAATTAAGAGGAACATACTATTAATATGTACAAAAATGATGAATTTTAAAGTATTATGTAAAGTGTATAGACATATAGACATAAAACTATCATAGTATATAGTTCTATTTATATGGCATTCTAGAAAAAGGTGAAGCTATAGAAATAGAAGCCAATCAGAAGTCACCAGTGGCAGGGAATGGGAGGAGGGTATTGACTGCAAAGAAACATGAGGGAACTTGTTAGGATGATGAAAGGATTTTGTATCTTGTGTGGGAGTGGTTGCATTAATTTGTCAAACTCAATGAACTGTACACTAAAAAGGGAAAATCAATTGTATGTAAATTATAATTATACTTCAATAAATCTGTCTTTACCAAAAAAAAAGAGTCTCAAGCTTATCCATTAACTGTCCCCCTGCCAGGTCACATGGTTGCATTTTTTCCTACGAGATCCTTGACTTTGACATTAGCAATCTGTTGAGGATTGCACTTAATCCCCCTTAAAGCTCTACCCCTCTTACAATTAGCTCAGGGGCCTGATTTTCAGCACAATCTGCCTCACAGCTGCAGGAGATTAGGGTCTTTTTCAAGTTTCCATACAGGACCTAGAGGCTTTTGCAGAATGCCCTGGGTTGAAATTGGCTATTATGATTTTATTTGCTTTTTTCAAGACTTCTAACAAAGGAAACCAGTCTATTCTACAATTATCATAATCATCATTGGCTCCATATACCATTATTGTGCTAGAGCCACCCTATAACCTAATGCCTTACCTTCTACCTGCACCTTATCCAAACCCACAACAGTAAAAGTCTTGGTAATTCTAATTGTACTGAAATCCAATAGTAATCCTTGCCCCAATTACCAATAGCAATAGAGATCTTACTGCCATCTGACTGGTGAGTGATTAGGCTTCAAAATTTCATCTTGAAAGTCTGTTGTCTAGGTCCACTCTTGGTACTAACTGGATCAGTACCAAATTCCCTATAAAGTTGACCCTGAGACAAAATCTTATTAGTAACATGTATGAATATATTTTTTAGGAGTATGGTCACAGGGAGGAAGAATAAAGGACAGAACAGTGAAACAGAGAAGAAGGGAGAGCCAATACAAAGATATATTATTGAGGGGACACCTGGGTGGCTCAACTGGTTAAGCATCCAACTCTTAATTTTAGCTCAGGTCATGATCTCACATCGAGCCCCACACTGGGCTCTGTGCTGACAGTTCAGGACCTGCTCATGATTCTCCATCTCCCTCTCTCTCTGCCCTTCCTCCACTCGTATATGCACACATGCATTCTCTAAATAAATAAACAAACATTTTTTTAAACCAAAGATATATTATTGAGTTGGTCATTGCTATATGCTTCTGGTTACTTAATTCTGCAGTACTAAGAATCCATATGAAAAATATTTGAAGACTGTTCATGTTGGGGGAAAATTAATCTATCAGCTCCCTATCATCATTGAATTAAGACTTCCTGGGGGTTAACTTATTTTTATTTCTGTGTTGCATATGCAGTCACTGAGCTTGTTACTTTGGCATCCTCCTCTAGGATATCAAAAAAGAAGTCTTAGGGTTGGAGATAAAAAAAATGGAATAGGTGGTGTAATGGATTGGCTGTATCTCCCTCAAATTCATATACTGAAATCCTAACCCTCCAATGTGATGGTATAGGAGGTGTGGCCTTGGGAGATGAATGGGACTAGTGGCTTATATAAAAGACCCCAGAGAGATCCCTAGCTCCTCCCATGTGAGAACATAGCATAAAGATGGCTATCTATGAAACAGAAAGAAGGTCCTCACTAGAAGGCCTTGCTGGGACTTCCCAGCCTTTAGAACTATGAGAAATAAATCTCTGTTGTTTATAAATTCTCCTGCCTTCGATACTTTGTTATAGCAGCCATAACTAAGACAGGTGGCCTGAAGCTAGATGCTATCAGTTATGTAACATGAAGCTAGTAGGAATCCAGGCAGAGCTGGTTCCTATGGTTGTGGTGGATCATTGGAAAGGGGAGGCCAAGCAAATGTGAAATGATGACTGAAAGGCTTCCAATATTTTATTGGATAGAGTTGTTGTAAGGATTATATAAGTTAATGTACGTAAGCAGTTAGAATATTGCCTAATATGTTGCATACATTGTCAAGAAATAATCATTTCTGTTACCAATCATGGTGGAGCTAATCAAGATATAAAACTTTGCTAATCTTGTTTGATCTTTCTCCTAATCACTGATGCTAAGAATTGTTCAATATCATTATTTTAGTCAAGAAAATACTTAAGGTATACAGATCAAAACAAGGGAGAAATAATGGAAGGCTTCTTGCCTGATGGTTTTCTTCATGTGGTCAGGGCTTGAGTAAAGCTTGTTAAATTTACCACAAGTCTTCCTTGTTAAATTAGCTATTCTATTTTTTAAGAGAGAAGAGAGCATGTGGGCATGTGCTTAAGAGCATGGGGGAGGGGCAGAGAGAGAAAGAGAGAGGGAGGGAGAGGAAATCTTAATCAGGCTTCATGCCCAGTGTGGAGACTAATGGTGGGGGCCAGGGGCTTCATCCCACAGCCCTGGGATCTTGACAAGAGCCAAAATCAAGAGTAGGAAACTTAACTGACTGAGCCACCCTAGCTATTCTTTAAGACCAATGAATCTTCAATTTCATTTGCTTCTAGCAAGACTATCACAACCAATTATTGTTCTTAGCATTGTGGGTCAAAGGGAAATGTATTTGATCACACCAACATTAAGCATCAATTTCCAGGTATTTATTTAAAGAGAAGCCATTTCTTTCATTGTGTGAAATTATCCCAAAAATAAGGGGAAAAAAATCTGGCATGATGAATACATCACTGTATGGGAAATACAGTGCATTTTAATAAATAAGAGAGGAAATCATTGTTAAGAGAAGAAATTATATAATTGCAATGATAGCAAAAATTATGAAGAAATTACTGTCTTTTAGACTCTGTGCTTAGCGTGTGACACACAATTTGTCATTTAGTCCCCACACAAGGTATAAATAAGTCTGGCTTCTGTGGCTTGTATGCTTTTTACGGCCAGCATACTTTCTGATTGATTAATGCCTGTGCTATATTGGTCATTAAATGTTTTGAATATCAGCCTTGCAAATAGCTGTGTATTATAATTTCCATCTTACAGAGGGAAAAAAACTTGGATTCTATTGATTAAATCACCTAATAGATAAGGCCACTTAGTTAAGTGGCAGGATAAATCCTTAAGTTTCTATTTCTTGAAAAGCTTCTACCATGTCTTGTTGCCTCTGACCTAAATATAGCATGCTACTGTGCAGGTGGTTGGAGTATAAAAAAACATTGCACGATGGGTTAGCCATGCTTATGGGTGAGAATTAGGCTAATAAAAATTCATTGAAAGTGTTTTGCCCTGAAGAAAGCAAGGTGCCTGCCATTTTTTGGAGTTTATGTGTTGACAGTGTAAAGAACTGGCACAAAGAAAGTTGCCTTGCTTCCAATTTTATAGTCTCCATCTGGCCAGGAAGGGAGTAAGTTAACACATCTGCTGCAAATCTGTGGCTGTGCTGTTGGGCCCGACAGCTTCGTTACTAGTTCACAGCCTTTCCCCAGATCCAGGACATATATCCTGTGCAGAAATGTGCCAATTTTCACACCTTTTGTACTCTTCTCTAGCATTCTTCAAACCCAGATACTCTTGCTCATCCATTAGGATAACAGTTGGAAAGATTTTTCTTGACAGAAATAGATAGTAAATATGTTAGACTTTGTGGAGCAGCTGGACAAACAGAGGATAATATATATGATATTATATAAAAAGAAAGCACCTTTCTACAAAATTTCTAGTGGTAAAATTCAAAATACAATAGTAATCAAGTACAAATATTTTGGGAATATGTCAATTAGGGAGAAGAACAGAATTATTTTGGTGGGGGGATAACCTTCCACTTAAAGGGGGTTCAAGGTTAGCATTTCCTATTCTCAAATTGATTACAAATACTCATCTACAAGAACCATTCTTAACTCAGGAGTTGTTCCAAAATAGATAGTAGGCCAATTGATTAAGCATCAATTTCCAGGTATTTATTTAAAGAGAAGCCTTTTTTTCATTGTGTGAAATTATCCCAAAATAAGGGGAAAAAATCTGGCATGATGAATACATCACTATATGGGAAATACAGTGCATTTTAATAAATAAGAGAGGAAATCATTGTTAAGGAAGAAGAAAAGAAATTATATAATTGCAATGATAGCAAAACTTATGAAGAAATTACTGTCTTTTAGACTCTGTGCTTAGTGTGTGACACACAATTTGCCTCACAGGCCAAAATTTGCCAAATCTTATTTCAGAAGAAGCTTGAATTTCTATTGGGAGACAGGCAAAAACATGCACAGTTAAAAAACTAATGCAAGAAGGCATCATGAGTAGATTGCTGTAAGATTTTCATTAGGATGTTTCCGTGTGCAAAGGCAAAGAGGTAGGGACTAATATTTTGAGGGTCCGATGATATCTGTCTCAGAGACTGGTTTCCAGGTCCAGCCCTGTGGAGTCAAGGCTATGTATGTGGAAAGTGGGGCATCAGACAGATTTAGAGGCATTTTGTTGAGGGCTGTTGCATTACACAGGATGCATAACTATTTTTCCTTTAGTGCTCATGTCAGTGACGAAGTGTGACCCAGTGTGAGAAAGCAGATTTAGTGTCCCTGCTTCTTCATAAACACTGGGTGTCCAGGGACAGTGAGGATGCAGGAAATATAAGTTTGGTAGCATCTGAGTGGCAGTGGCTTGGTGCTAATACCTGTTTTTATGGAGAGCCCCAGCAATGGTGGCAAAATGTGGCTTCAACATCAATTAGCTGTAGGATAATTAACATTTAAAAAGTCATGAAAATACTATTGCATTCTACAAAGGGAAGATTTTTTTTTTTTGGCATAAGGCTACTACCACATGAACATTCTAGACTAGTCACTGAGGTTTCCTCAGGAGATCTTTGAATAGACAATAAGTATCATGTAGGTGCATTCCACTTTCACATGACCACATGAGAAGCTCCATGGACTCACTCCCCAGAGGAACAAGCAAAGCTGGCAAAAAGGAACAAACAAACACATTCCATTTAAACGCTCTGTAAATTGTCCTAAGGTAGAACTATTTCTTCAAGAAAATTCACCAAGTCTCCAGAAGAACTGTGAGAGTCTGTGGCACTCAAGTCCCAATCTGCCTCCTTTCCCTCCCCCCTCTCTGGGGCTTCACTTGAGGGAAGCCCCACTCTGGATGGATGAAGCCAAGAATAGGGAGCCCTCCATCCCATCAAGGCTGACAGCATCTCAATAGGAGATCCAAGCAGCCAATGTTTCTCATCCCTTCCACCTCTAAGCTGAAGAGACTAACCTTCTGGTACTGCAGCCAAGAGATTGGACACTCTTTTCTTACAGGGTCATAAAACAGACGATCTATTCAAGGCTGTTGTCAAGATTCTCTCTTCGTGTTGGGTTTTTGACAACTTGATTATAACATGTCTCAGTGTGAGTCTTCTTGCATTTTGTCATCTTGGAGTTCATATGATCTAGAACATACCTTCCTTTAAGTATGTGATTCTTTTTTTTTCTCCTGTCTGCTCAAATTAGGTAGTTTAGTGATTTCTAAATTTCTGTTATTTTACTTTTCAGAATTTGTGTTTGGTTGCATTTTATAATTTATATGAATCAGTATTCTCTATTTTTTCATACATCACCCTCCTGATTTATATCTGGTCTTTGTTCATGGTTTTCTTTAGCTTTTGAGTATATTTGAACTCCCAGATTCTTCTGAGTCTCTGGGGATGGCAGAAGTGACCCCTTCCTTCTTCTTATGATAGCCTTTCATTTATGTAAAAATCTCACCTTGGATAAATACCCTGCAAGATGATGCTTTTTTCAACATCTAACCCTGCCTCCCTTCTTTGCCTACAGACAGATGACTAGGAATAGTCTCAATCTACCATGAGCATGAAAGTACAGTTCCTATACTGGAAGGAAATAGCTTTTTTACTAAAAAGGTTGCAGGACCTGGCAGTTATGTATCAACACCAAACAGAGGAAGACATAGGAGGCAGATATTAAAGGTATTGGATTAAAGTTGGATAGAGCATGCTGTAGGTTGAATTGTGTCCCCTGTAGAGATATGTTGAAGTTCTAACTCCTGGTACCTGATTTGTAAATAGGGACTTTACAAATGTAATCAAATTATAAAGAGATCATAACTGAATCACTCTAGATATAATGACACATGTTCTTATAAGAAGCTGATATGAAGACACAGAGACAAAGAGACACACATACAGGGAGGATGCCATGTGACAATGGAGACAGATTGGAGTGATGTGTTTACAAGCTCCAGTTGGCAACTTCTAGAAGCTAGAAGGAGGTAAGGAATGATCCTCGCCTAGAACTTTCAGAGAAAACATGCCATACCAATGTCTTGATTTCAGATTTCTAATAGCCTCCAGAACTGTGAGGGAATAAATAGGTTTTATTTGAAGCCATCCAGTTTATGGGACTTTGTTATGGCAGTTCTAGGAATGAATACAGAATGGGTGGGATATAAGGTCAGGTAGGTAAAAGTTTGTTGGCCTAGGGACACTTTCCCATGACTATGGCTTTAACATCTTAAAGCTGGTCCTAATACTTGGCTAGATTTTTCTTAAAAGTTGGACATGGCAGTAATCTAGACTTAGAGCAAATTAGTTGGAGATGTTGAAATTGCTTTGGCAGTGGGATCAAAGAGCTCAGAGACAGGCATCTGGTTGGCTCAGTTGGTTAAGCATCTGACTCTTGATCTCAGCTCAGGTCTTGATCTCAGAGTCATGAGTTCAAGTACTATATTGGGCTCCATGCTTGGCATGAAGCCTACTTTAAAAAAAAGCTCAAAGAGTTGGGGAAGTTTAAATATGTTTACTATGTGAAGATGAGACAAGCTGCAACCTGACTAGGATCCCCTATGAATCCAGAATTCTCTCTCTTCTGTCTCTCTGAGTCTTTCATGCAGATGCTGCCCCAGAACTTGGCTCCCTAGTAGAGATACAGAGATAGGACTCTGGAAGTATAGTGGCTACGGTGATAGTTATTTAATATCGGGGGAAAAGTGGTGACACACCAGAGTAAATAATTTGTTTTTCTTCTAGGAGCAAATAATGGGTAAAGTGAATGCCTGACTTATGTAATTGGAAAAATAAAAAGCAAGCAGAGACTGATGTTAGCCACTAAAATGGAAAATTGTGATTTCTCATTTAGTTTCTAAATCTGAGACAGTTCTCAAACTTAGAGCCTATCAATTCTAGAAAGCAACCTTTGCATATAAAATGAATATTTCACCAAGTATTTCTAGGAAGTACCTGAACCATTTATCAGAGTAACTCTATCATGGGGGGAAAAACAACACCCAGACCACTTGAAGGATATTAAATACAGCTGACACTAGCACCAAAGGACCCAGAATGCCTTTGCAGCCTTCCTCTTTGAATGAGGAGGTAGAGAGGCCAAATGATAAATGGAATTTGGGACTAGGTGCATCTCACAGTAGGTCTGGTTTGTCCATAGGCTTAGCTTATGATTATTTCCTTACTGCCTGAGTACATAAATGGATAGATATAATTTGCAGCTTGCAGAACTATATTGATTCTTTGGCCTCTGGAGTGAAAGATGTCATGGTAAAAATGCCAAGTCAAATACATAAACTTGTCCTCTCCCCCATGTCAATATCCTAAAGAAATTCTCATGTCGTTACATAAAGGAATATGGTGGGAGGAAACAATTGCAGAATTATATGTAGTGATGGGGATTAGAGACAGCTTGAGCACCCCTCACTTGGTCAGGGGAATGATTAAGTGTAGTGAGTGCACACCATGTAGCAGTAGAAGAAACCGATAAGTTGTACACATAGGAACACGGTGGGATCTTCAACATACAGACACTAGTGAAATGCCTAGAAGTGGAATAAATAATATAAAATGAGCACCATAAGTAGTTTTAAATACATGCACACAGAAAGTACGCATCTTGTGTAATACACTAAAAACCCAGATGATCTTAAACAGCATGTAATGGCTGCCTGTGTAAGGGGGAGATTTAGCAGTGAGAAAAAGGGGTAAAAGGACATTTATAGCAAAATGAATGAATGAACAAAGACATTAATAAATACGTGTGACTTCTCGGAACCAAAGATAATAAAATATTATGAACTGAGGAAAATGATGAACTCAACCTTCTGCACCTGAAGTCTATTAAGAAAAAGAATGCCCTACAGAAAGCCCTGGAAACATCTGACAAGATGAGACTGTTCATAATGGAATAGAAAATTTGAAATGTGCCAGTTGGCTGATTAATAGTGAGTGTCTTGGGGCTCGTCTCTCATTTCTAAGGAAAGGTATTCCAAAGAACAATTGGCAGTGGTCCTCTAATAGAAGTTCCCACATCCTTTGGGGGCCTTCTTTGCATCTGGATATGGCTAACCTTCACAAGATGTGGACTGCAAGTAGTAGAGACTCTCTGATTTCTTCAAACTGGGGGATAGAGCGCCCTTTTAGAGGTAACATCCTGTCTTCCCCTCTGACATTGTAAACAGTTTTTCATTAATTCTTGAGAGAGTAAGGTGGGGGAGAAAATTGGTTATGGAACCTGGTGATCAGTTTCAGCCCTATTTCTCTTTGAACAAGCAGTTTTTCACATCTGATCTTTCTGGACTGGGGAATGGAGAGAGGAAGAGGGATCCGAGTGTCTAGTACTCTTTTGTACTTCTTAACAGCTGCTTCACCCAGGGGGAAGGAGACACAAGTAATATGAGCCAGAACAGTGATGACTCCGTGGAGGCAGGGACTGCTCTTCTGAGGACACAATGGTGAAGCAGAATGAAGTGTGAGGATCTAACATGAGCCGGGCTGAATCCCTGAAGCTCTTCATTTATGGAGAGGTTTTCCTCAGTGGGGGCGGAGAGGACATGTGGGAGCAGTACACGCCAGATTCATGGACTGGAAATACTGCAACCTCCAAAAGAATAAGCTTGAGAATGAGAAAGTGAACAGGAAATGGGGAGATCGTTTTATTTTCCACTTTTGTTCTGGTAGGAAATCCTGGTGTCTAAATCTGAATAGTATCAACTTCCCTTCCTGCTTATTTATATTTCCTCTAACTCATTTATATTTCCTCTAAATTTTGTTTATTTTTTATTTATCCGGAATTCCATTATCCACTCCGGTAGCCACAAGCCACCTGTAGCTACTGAGTGCTTGAAATGGGGACTGGTGTGATGTAGGAAGGATATTTTTAAGGTTATTTAATTTTAATTAATGTGTTTTGAAATTTACAAATGGAACTGGCATAAAAGTATTTCTTTATTTATTGTTTTTGAAGGATTATTTTCCATGTTAACCAATGGAAACTTAGCATCAAAAGTGAGATGTACTATTGAGGGTAAAGTATGTACCAGATTTTGAAGACTTAGTTCAATACAATAACGTAAATGATATCTTAATATATCACATAATACTTTATATGTATTAAGTATTAAAATACTGTTTTGTATAAATTAGCTAAATGAAATAGATGATTAAAAATAATTTTGCTTTCTTCTTTTTTAATATGGCTACTAGTAATCTTAAAATTACATATATCATACTCATTATATTCCTATTAGACAATACTAATCTAGAGTGTAGATTTTCCTAGATTTGCATTATTTAGTACCAGAGCCATTAGCTATTAAGTGTGTTTACATTTAAATTGATAAGATGAAATAAAATTAAAAATTCACTAACTGTCTCAATTGTTCAATAGACATATGTGACTAGTGGCTACCCTCGTGAATTTTTGGCCTTATCCTTAAGCTTTTCCTGGATGCCCCCTTTGCCAGGTAACTTTTTAGTTCCCTCCACAAAAGATCTATTATAGAACATTTCCATCATTGTGGAAAGTTCTACTGGAGAGTGCTCCTCAAGTCAGTGAAACACTTCTCACAGGGGAATGAATTTCAGAATTACCCCAACATCTGAACAGTGACCAGACTGCCAGTTCCAGAGGGAACTATAGTTCTTCATCGACCACAGTGACACCTAGGTCTCTTGGTATAGTCTTCACAGTATGGCCCCGGTTACGTTTTTACTCTCAAGGTCTCCTTTTGCTCCACGATGGCCACAGATGGAAGCCTTCCTCATGGAAATCTTCTTATCTGCATGGTCATGAACCTTCCCACCCACATACAAAAACAGGTAACATGAAAAGTTAACCAAGAGTTGAGGAAGCAATCTGCATGAAGTCTGGCCTACTGACGTCTGAGTTCTTTCATTTTAAGTTTTCTTAAAACAATATCCAATAAACTATGCTTGTTCTTTGTAATAATTAAAAGAAAAAACCTCCTTAAATTAATAATTTTAAAAAACTTTGAAAAATCATTGAGTGCCTTGGCCTTATTTGGAGATAATAGGGCAGAAGAGTTGGGCAGGGATTTTTTTTCCCCTCCCATCCAGGTACTAAACAGAGCTGACCCTTCTTAGCTTGTGAGATCAGATGAGATCGGGTATGTTCAGGGTGGTATCACCATAAGCTACAGGGATTTTTTTCAATGCATACTTTATCTCTAGCCTGTGATAGTGCCTGCACATAAGTAAGCAGTTAATATATATTACTGCTTGTCCCTGGAAGAAAGCTAAAGCTCTGGGTTCTGCAAAGAGAGACAGTGACAGTTACCTGGCCCAAGATGGAGAGACAACCCTTGAGAAAACCTGAGGGAAGAGCTTCTTTTTACAATATTTAGTGTATTTACTCCAATATTGATAAATTACTATAGCCCAGGCACTTAAGATTGAGGGCAAATAAGCCATGATCCCTACCCTTAAGAGATTTACACTCTAGAGTGAAGGCTCAACTAGAGTTATTGACATTTGGGGCCAGATAATTCTTTGTTGTGAGGGCTTGTCCTGTGCATATCCTGTGTCCCTGGTAGCATCCCTGGTCTCTGCCTAGTAGATGCCAGCATCACCCTTTTATTCCCTATCCCCAGTGGTGACACCTAAAAATGTCTCATTGCCTCCTGTTGAGAACTACTTTTTTAGAGAAAGTGAAATATATAAATAGGAAAGGGTTATGATATAATAGCATCTGTGATAGAAGTACCAACATGGTAAAAATGAAGGCATTAAGAAGGTTATATTGCCTTCCTGTGAGTGTGGTTGTTCAAGAAAGTCTTCATAAAGGTGTTGTTCCCAAGATTCCTAGCCTATTTATTTTCCCATTTAGCTACAATCCTGACCTTGAGTAAAAGGTAAGGACAACATGCTTGTGCATGTTTTAAACAGTTATAATAATTCCAGTGATAGAAAAATGTGCATGTGATATCCACTGATACTTAATTCACTTCATGAATTAATATGGTTTTTTGGAGAAACTATTTTAAAAAGGTCAGAAGTCCCAAATCTAAGATTTTACAGTGTCATTTACTACTATTTAAAGAACTTTGGAAAAGTTACCATCTTAATCAATTATTTGATATTTTTTACACATCTAGTTTCTATAAGTGCTGCTAGAGATACTCAAAGGTATAAGACTAGTGTTAGCCAAAAAGTATTTCATAATCTGGTTGTGGAGTGAAGACACAAATATATGAAAAATTTAATAACCATATATAATTTAAAGCTGTAATGGGATTGGATTTCACCATTCTCCAGTCCTACCCAATTTCCAGAACAGACTGTACATTGCACATCCTTTCACATGATCCCCTTGGAATTAAAGTTATTTAGCTGAATGAAGGTAGAGAGTCCTTCATTCTGGGCCAGCTCCACAGCAACATGAGACCCTGGGGTCCAACTTTCATATTGTCCTGGACCACTGACAGAGGGCTATGGTCAGTTCTAATGGAGATTGGGAAAGCCCCAGAGCCTTATGTATTTCCTTCTTCTAGATGCTGCATTAGCAACTAAAAAGGACAGTTGACGTATAGTCTGTGCCCTATTACATGAAGTACTCTAATTTGGCTTCTCTTTTTGGGTGATGTAGGTGACTACTTCCTTGAATGACCAAAAATGTCCATGTATCAACTTTGTACGGACCCTCATGCTTGTTGGCAATCTCAAGATGCTGGCTCTGTTGACATCTCTGCATCATCCATCAATAGTTTCCCTTGAGTACAGATGTGGGAATAGGGGAATGGATTACCTGGTTCTTTGTCATTCTATTTCCAATTTACTTTTATAGACTATATTTTATTTGGCACTTTTTTTAGACTAAAATTATGAACAAACATTAATCCCTTTGGGCACTTTAAAAATTTTTGTTCTACAATTCTAATTTGATTCAAGGTAGGGTTGATGCCTGTGAATCACCAGGGGAAAAGGACTAGAAAGAAAATGAAGCAAAAGGAGGCTCAAAGATTATTAGTATAAGAATTTGGTGTTGGTGCATAAGAGTATAGGGAAGCACCAAAGAAAAGGTCTTCTGTGGCTAGAAGGAGCAGAGAAGTCTTCTCATGGTGATCCAATTTTGGATAAATAGAAAGTCATGAGAAGAGGAGTAAGGGGCATTCTGGGCAGGAATGTTGGTGTGAGAAAGTTCCATAGGAAACTGTGTTTGGGAAGAGAGACTAGACCAACCCAATTCTGATATGATGAAAGACCCAGGAGAGTACTTTCCAGAAAGGCCTAAGAGACTTTTTATCTGAAGTCCAAACGCATAAGTGTGAATCTTGGATGAGACATTTAGCCACCTACTCATCATCAAGATCTTCAGAAAGAAGTTCTAATATATTCTGTTCTACCCATCCCATAGGACAGAATGACAAGAAAAGGCTCTGTGACTTCTAAGGCCAACCAGAAGTGAGAGACATCAGTTTGCTATGGAATTATTACAGTGTTAAAGGTGTTGAAACTATGGAACTCTTAAGATATCTCCATCTGGGAAATGAAATGAAGAAGTGAATTTTCTTCAGGGGCACCTGGGTGGCTCAGTCAGTTAAGCATCAGACTTTGGCTCAGCTCATAATCTTACAGCTTGTGGGCTCAAGCCCCATGTCGGGCTCTGTGCTGACATCTCAGAGCCTGGAGTCTGCTTGGAATTCTGGGTTTCCCTCTCTCTCTGCCCCTCTCCCACTGGCTCTCTGTCTCTGTGTCTTTCTTTTTCTGTGTCTAAAGTCATTAAAATTTTTTTCAAAAGAAGGAATTATTTTCTTCAATGGTAACACATGAAATTGTAGAGATGTTTAATTTTAAGTGGTTTTCTTTTTTCCCTGTGTTTATTTTTCATTTGGGAGCCCAAATTCTGTGTCAGGCTAGCTGAGGCCTAGGCAGGGCCCTCCCTGACCTGGCCCTGCCTGCAGCCCCCGCTGCGTCTGCTGGTGGGTTTCTCTGTGCACCTTGCGGGCTAGCTGCAGCTATTTAGTTTAGATTCCTAGAAAGCAACATAGCAGCGGCCTTTGTATCTATTATCTTCTTTCCTTCAAATGCAGTTCCATTTCTTATCAGATTGAATAGTAAGTCTTGAAGAGTCCACTTAAGTATTAATCTACCCCAAAGCTTTAACTTATGAGTCAGATAGTTAAACCCCGTCACATCTAAGTGCTCTCCTAATTTAGTTCAGTAACAGTAATGGCAGCAAGATCTACCACTTATGAGATGTCTATTATGTGTTAAACAATGAGTAAGATTCTATATAAATGTTCTCAATTATCCTCACAATAATCTCCTGAGGCATTGCTTATATACCTCTTATACTTACATTCATATTTCTTCACATTCTAATTTCAGCAATTGTAATGTTTTACAGCCATATGTACATTTAATATCATGCTTTTTCTCCCCCTTAGTACCTATTATTAAATAAGGTGTTTTAAAATAAATGATGCTTTAAAATCAAGGTACCATAGCCTTATCTGTATTTCCAAGTTTTAAAACTAAGACACACAGAGGAGACAGGGATGAACAAAACTAAAATTCTTTCACTTCAAAAATAAGCCAATATTTTCAAAACAATAAGATTACTCAATAGAAAAGCAGTGTGAAATAGTGCTGGGAAAATCACAGGCTTGGACATGTAATGTTACTAGGTTTAAGTTGTGAGTTAGTCACTGTAAAAAAAAATGTGACTTGGGGCACCTTGGTGACTCAGTTGGTTAAGCCTCCGGTTTTGGCCCAGGTCATGATCTCACGGTTTGTGGGTCTGAGCCCCGCATCAGGCTCTGTGCTGACAGCTAGCTCAGAGCCTGGAGCCTGCTTCAGATTCTGTGTCTCCCTCTCTCTCTGACCCACCCCTGCTCACATTGTCTTTCTCTGTCTCTCTCTCAAAAAAAAAAAACATTTTTTAAAAAAAATGTGACTTGGGCAATTTACCTAACCTCTGTGCTTAAGTCACATATATTTCATTTAAGTAATTAATCTCATTGATTTTAAAATACTGGCTTATTTGTATATGACCCCAAATAAACCATGAACTTGTCATGTGGAGGAATTAGCCTTGTTCATCTCTGTTGCCTCCATGCTAGTCCCTAGGCTCATGATAGACATTGGACAAATATCTATTGAGTAAAAGAAGTGAGTTCTTTCTGTCACTGCCTACATCACCTGTTATAGTAAAACTTTGACTCTAACAGAAAATATTCCTTAGGACTCATCCCCCTCCAGAGAGATGAGTAACCGATATCTTGGTTGCTGAATGCTTGAACTGCTTAGAGAAAAAAGATGGAGGAAAGAATTTTCTTAAGGACAAAACTACTTATCATTTTGTTTTGAGGGCTCCAGGAATAAAAAAGTCAGGAAATGGTGGAAGACAGAACTTTCTCATACTCTGCCCACCTTCTCATGGGGCCAGGAGACTGCAGATCCTTCCTGGAACACCACCATATGAAAAACAGCTGCAGTTTAAATATGGAAAAGCTAAGTTCAGTCTTGTTGGGAGTAGTTGTGATTAACTGCAGAAAGAAACATCCAACTTAACTACTATTATTAAAACCTGCAGCGGAGAACACAGTGGGTCCTGAGCTGCTTACAAAGAGGGAAATGTAGCTAGATTTAAGTGATAGTTCTCAGTCTATCGCTGGTTTTTAGTTATCATAATTCTTAGCTCTGTTTGAGCTTAGTGGCAAAACCTAATGAATCAGAGAAGCAGGAAATAAAAAATAAAAATAAGTGAGTCTCAATGAACTAAGGTTCAGCTATTTTTATTAAGGAATAACAAGGCATGTAAAGGAAGTAGCAGTTGCTTTGAATTATCCACTAGTTGGAACAAACTCATGTTAAAATAATGAGATGTTAGTCTGTTACATAAAGCTCATGAAGCTATTTGTAGCTTCTTTCCCAACATAGACTTTTTTTGTTCTTTTTCATGATTCACTTTAAATAGAGCTCAAACACCAAAAGTCTGTCAGCAAAATTAAGGGGCTTCTTGTTTTGCTTTTAAAGTAAAATGCAACTACTTTAAAGAAAGTGGGTAATATCTTCACCATCCATGTTCACACACACTGTAGCCCTGACTGCAAAGGCTGGGGGACACGTGCCAACTAAAATCGATTCCTGAAAAAAAAATTAGGAATCATTGGCAAAAAAGGATTTGGAAGAGTCTACAAATAATTATACATCTGTCTTAGATTTTTTCTTTTCTAAAATTATAAATGTGGATGTGGTGATTCTGTGACATCTGCATCAAGAGCATGAAGCTGGCAAATGCAGAAACAGGTGTATGGTTTGCCTTGTTTGATTAGCAAACTGTAATTACAGTGAGACTGTAATCCATTGTGTGTTCCGTGGTTCTTGCCACTTGGTGTAGATACACAGAATTGGTTCTCTAGCTCAGAGCTTCCCAAAGGGCATGCTGATCATATATGTGCCGTTGACATTGCCATCCTAGGTCCTTGGGGAGGAAGGCAGGGTCTAGGGCCATCTAGTCAGTGGTCTTAAGCAGCAAGCATCCCCTTCCAGCCTTTACCTGGTCCAAGGATTTGGGTTTAAGTGATTTGACAGGAAAGCATTCCCAAGAGAAACCTGTAAGGGAGTGAGGGAAGCATCACAGAGAAGCGGAAGAAGCTGAGGGGGCAGAAATCTCTAGTGAAGTCTCAGACTCAGCCTGATTCTGCAGGGAGCTCTGGAGCAGAAGATACACCTTGGGTTTTATCCTACCTTGAAATAAGGAAGCCGCGCTGCATACTCCTTCAATAGTCAGCCATTAGGTACAGGCTGCTCCGGGTGGGGCATGAACTACTGGCTCTCGGTAAGTGAGGGCAGTGTGGCTGAGAAATCCTCTGAATAAAGTTTGCAGGGTGTGAGCCCCAAGTAGGAAAGCCCACAGAAGTTGGGAGGATGGGAACAGAACCCTAATAGAGATCTGAGGGTTTCAAGGTAGAAATCCATATTCTTTATTACACCCTCAGATTGTAGTCTTGAGGAATGGAGTTTGGGAGTATTCCCTCATCACTTCCAGGAGAAAAAAAATTAAAAAAGGAGGAGCCGTAGTGGTCTTTAGTATTCGGGTTGGTTGTGCAGAGACTTGTATTCGGCAGCATCAGCATTATCTGGGAGCTTGCACCGGAAGGCAGACTCTCGGTGATGGAAATACTTCATCAGATTCTGACTATCAACAAGATACCTGCTGATTTGTATGCCGGTGAAGTCGTGGAGATGTGCTCAGGTCAGGTTTTCTGTCTCGGCAGCAAACTGCCAAATGGCCCCTGACCGTCGCAAATGAGTGAGAGGTCCTGGAGCCGCTGGAGCATTTCAAGTCCTAGTGTGGAAGGACTCAGGCACAGCGGGACTCGCTGGAGCAGAATGTGAATGGAGGCGGGAGTTCCTGATGAGCCAGGCTCCTTCGGGCAGCCACGGGCATTACCTCCTCACCCACTGGCTCTTGCTGAGGGTTTCAAGCTGCGCGCCCCTCTGGTAGCGTCCATTCTCATTCACACCATTCATGTACGGTTTGCAAGTTTGAGATTTATCGTTGTTTTAAAAAATGTGAGGGAAAAGTTTGCAGTCAACGTTCCTTTGAAGTATCACAAAAATTTTCAACATCACATTTGTCAGGGAAACAATTTTATTATCTTGAAATGTAATTTCATTGGTTATAAACTCTTTTTTACAGTTTATTATTTGTTTTTGAGCAAGAGAGAGCACATTCATGTGTGTGAGTGTGCTGGGGGTGGGGGAAGAGAGAGAGACAGACAGAGAGAGAGAGAGAGAGAGAGAGAGAGAGAGAGAGAGAGAATGAATCTTAAGCAGGCTTAATGCCCAGCCCGATAAAGGGCTTGATCTCATGATTGTGAGATAATGACCTGAGCCGAAACAGGAGTTGGATACTTAACTGACTGAGCCACCCAGGTGCCCCTCAACTGTTATAAACTTTTGAATGATTATAAAATTGATTTAGAATTTTTTATTACCTACTGCATGAATGAAGACTTTTGTCAGTGTTGATTATCAAGATTGCAGAGACAGATCATGCATGATGGAGAGCTCTTGTGATAGGAGCCTTCTGAGATGCCCTTATGATCCTGACCTCCTGGTATGTATTCCCTTCCCCGAGAATAGGTAAGAGCGGACCTATTGACTCACTACTGAGAAATAGAGGACAGCAAACAAGATGAGATGTCATTTTTGATATTAGGTTTCAAAAAGACTGGCTTGCCTCTTGGTCTTCCTCTCTTGCTGTCTTGTTTGCTTGCTCTGAGGGAGGTTGGCTGCCCTGTGGAGAAGCTTACCTGGAAAATAATGGAGGAAGGCCTCCCATCAATCTCCGTGGAGAACTGAGCCTCTTAGTCCAAAAGCTGAGAGGAACTAGATCCTCCCCACAATGGAAGCTTATGTGAGCTGATAAGTGAATCTCCCCTCAGCTGATACTTCAGATGAGACTGTAGTGCTGGTTGATAGTTTGACAGGAAACTCATGAGAGATCAGAGCCAGAGAGATGCAACTTTGCTAAGCCTGGATTTCTGGTCCCAGACGTGAGATGAGTGTTTGTCATGTTAAGTACTTGTTTGGAGATAATTTGTTACATAGCAATAGATAAACAAATCCAGAGTGCCATATCAAACACAAGCCTACTATAAAAGTATATTTATGATGTAAACTCATTACTTAATAATTTAAAAATATTTTCTTTGAGGGTATTAAGAACTTCAATATTTAAGATTTTCCTTAATTTTTGTCTTATAATAATTAGATATGAGAAGATAGTGATCTTTTTTTACTGAGCTTATTTCTAAATTATCTCTAGTTTATTAGTTATTAGCTTCGAAGGATATCATAAAGATATACTTAATCAAAATGCATTGTAATTTAGAAAGGAGTGGCACCTGGGTGGCTCAGTTGGTTGAGTGTCTGACTTTGGCTCAGGTCATGATTTCGTGGTTCATGGGTTCGAGCCCTGCGTCGGGCTCTGTGCTGACTGCTAGCTCAGAGCCTGGAGCCTGCTTCAGATTCTGTGTCTCCCTCTCTCTCTGCCCCTCCCCCTCTCCTGCTCATGCTCTGTCTCTCTCTCTCTTTCTCAAAAATAAGTTTCTAAAAATTTAAAAAATTTTAGAAAGGAGACTGAAGAATAGTAAGAACCCTAAAGGAGGGTGACCTTTCATTTGGGAGAGGAGTAAGATTTTAAGATCATGGAATTTCAGGTCAGATAAGCTGGTTCTATTCCCAACTTGGCCTGTTTCTAGCTCAGTGACATTGGGAAGAAACTTAACTGGTTGACCCTTATATCCTTATCTGTCAAAGGGTAATAGTAGTAGCACGTATTTCATAGGCTGGTTGTGAGGCTTATACACAATAAGTAAAGCGATTAGTGTGTATTTGCTGGCATGCAGAAAGTGTTCAATAACTATCAGTGACTTGTGTTACTGAAATCTCAAAGAAATTAAAACATTTTCCAAACTCTTTAGCCTTCACTTACAAATTAGTTTCGTGCCTTAACCAATAATTATCTGTATATATTCATTAAAACATGTCTTCAAGTGCTCCTTATTTACTAAAACCTTGCTGTGCTGTTTCAAGACATCACAGCGATTTGAAAGGATAAAAGCTATTTTCTTTTGTGAATACACCATAGTTAAAATATCATCACTTCATTTCACTTTTGTCCATTAATCTGAATTGATAACTTGCTATATTTTTACTGAATCTTTCTGAAGTTTTTGTATCTTAACTCAATCAGTGTATTGCTGATAAATAGAAAAAATATAGACATATTAAGAATATTGCTAAACTTGAAAAAATAATGTTAATTTTTCTAAAATGCTATTATAGTTTTAGAAGTTCTACATGCCGATTATTAGTTCTTTTTCCTTCCTCCTTCCTTTTCTTCCTGCCCCTCTGTTTTTGTCCTCTCCCTCCCTTCCCTTCTTTCCCTTTTATCTTCTTCTTTTTTTACTTTCTTCCCTCTTTCCCTATTCACACTGAAATGATATAAGTTATTTAAAAAACAATAATAGGGTAAAAACAGATAAAGACATCAAGATAAATATTTTTGAAGTTTTAAACAAAAAGAAGGACAGTGTTACATACAGAAATATAGAAAAAACGATTTTGCAGCAAAAGAGACATAGAACCAGTTATGAGGGTCACAATTGTCAATAATATAAAATATAGATATGTCTAAGGAAACATATATGTGTACAATGGCTCTAAAAATAAAAGAAATTACTTTTTAGAGACATCATAAGGGAAAATATTAAAAATATAGACCCAGGAAATAATTCCCAATTTCCTATGGCTGCTTGTTATAGCATCTGTTACAGTTTAAACCATGTCCCCTCCAAAATTCATATGTTGAGATCCTAACCCCTAGCACCCACCTCAGAATGTGACTTTATATGGAAACAGGGTTGTTGCAGATGTAATTAGTTAAGGAGAGGTCATAGGGGGTGGACCCCTAATCTAAGATCATTGGTGTTCTTATACAAGGGGAAGTCTGGACACAGGCATGCATACAGGGAGAATCCATTTGAATATTAAACATCTATAAGTCAAGGAGAGAGGGCTGGGACAAATGGTTCACTCACTGAAGGAACCAAGGCTGCTGACACCTTGACTTTAAATAATTTTTGTTGTTTACATGGCTTAGTGTGTAGTATTGTGCCATGACAGCCCTAAAAAACTAATATAGCACCCCTTAGTTATACATTAAAAACACAACACCAAAACTAAATGTTATAGAGGGAATCACAGAAAGCAGTCTAAAATGAAGTGTCCTTTATTGTTGTGTACTTACATATGATGCTTTTAACAAGCATGTATGAGGGTCTGGTATGTGTCACAGGGTATTGGACATAGAGAATTTCACAAGATGATATATTCCTCAACATCCATTAATCTCCGAGTGTTTGGTCAAAGTCAGTCAGAGCAATCTTATTCTTCTCGATGAGGATTGGATTGGGAATAAGATTCAATGGGACTTGATGGAAAAATCTGAGAGTTCACATGTTTTCTTTCTTAAGGAGACACAGGAAGAAATCATCCTCTTAATTCCTTCATTTACACATTTTCGTATCTCAATATGTTACCTGGGAGGAGTTGAACCTATTTTGAGATTAAGAGAGGAGTCAGCCTGAAGAAAGAGCAAATTTACTGAAGATAGTAGATCAGAGAGATGAAAATCACCGGGTCCTGAATGATTTGAGCCATTAAATCAGTCCATGCTGGAGGCTGTCCCATTTTTAGACTTCTTCTTTGTGAAATTTCCTTCTTATTTCAGGTACATCAAGTTTGGATTTCTGTTACTTATGATTATAAGCATTTGAACAGGCAGATAGTTGGAGATACAATCCCTTCTTAGTATTTGTTAGAGCTCTTCGTCAGCTTTCCATTGCCACTCCTTCTGGCATGTGGTAGGAGTAGATTTCTCTTACTGCACCTACTCACCCCCATTGTAACTTGGTGCAGACACATGACATGTCTTGACCAAACAGATGTGAGCAGAAGAGATGTTTTGGGAGAAAATTTTGAGAGAAAGAGTTTAGAACCACAGTGTGATTCACTATTTTCTCTTTTTCTCAGCTACAGACCTAAGAAACGTGGATTAGCCATGGCTGCTTGGTTGGCCTGAGTCCCAAAGAGAGAATGATGAAGAGCAGATCCCCAGCCAACCCACTAAGGACCCATAAAGAGAGTGACAAACACGTCTTTGTTGCTTTAACCCCTAATATATTATTGTTGTTGTTTCCTGTGACAGAATCCAGCCCATGCTATAAGGAACGAATCTATTTCATTATTTATTTGGTTATTTGGTTATTATCAGTCTCTGGCATTGGATTATAAGTACTATCAGGGGAGGGATTATATATGTTTTGCTCCACATGCGCAACTTGTACCCAGCATGGTGCATGACATAGAGCAGATTTTCAGTAAATTTTTGTTGATGAGATGAATCTAATAAGAGACAGAATCTAACATAATTTGAGCACTTACCTGTTTCCACTATTTTTAAACCAATTAATATACCACCCCAAATTTTCCCCAACCTACTAAATAGATTTTAGTTATACAGAGAAATCACTGCCTTAGAACTCTCTGTAGAGTCTTAGAAATCTGTGTGTATATATTTGCATAGGAGAGAAGCCTTCATCACAAGAAAGGGTGGAGCCAGTGCTGGCTACACTGCAAATACCTTAACAGAGGATGTGGACTGGGTGATACTTTAAAAACAACTAAAGTAAAACAGCTTTGGAGATTTATGAATGGGAAGATGAAAGGAAATAAAGTGAAAGCTGAAGAGAGTATTTTGAAGTAGATGATTAACAAGAGAAAATCTATTGAAAACAGAAGGCTTTATACTACACAAAGCAAAAATGGAATTCATTTAAAAATAAAAGTAATCTTAAACGTCAAAATAAAATATGGCCCCAGGCAACAGGTGTGGCATTTGGAAGAAGGAGATATGAGGCTGGATGGGTCTCCAGTGGGCATTCTGGGAGGTGCCCGAGCTCCAGTAGGGGTTGAAGCATTCCTGTGTTCCGGAAGATGGACTCAAGATGGGCCAAGATGAGGGTGGTTAGGCTAAACTACTTTTGGGTAGATGGGCTGTTCTTTCTGCCATGTGACCTGCTATCAGCACTGTTAGCTATCAGCACTGAAGTGTCGATGTGGAAATTAAGAGAAAAATGACATGACACCTTGGGCAGAACCATAGACATCTGTCAAAGCAAGCTGCCAAATGCTTATCCTATTTTTCCAAGCTAAGCTTTATCTTCATGGTCTTGTGTGATGGATCAGTAAGAGTTATTGTCACGTTGGTGAATATAGCATAGCCTCGAGGTGCGTAGAAATTTAAAGTTACTGAGATGATTGGAGAAGGACATGTCAAATATAAGTTAACTAAAGAGAAAAAAGGAGTTCCCCAGCATTCTTGTGGGAGGGAAGAAGGATAAACTGAGTGTCCTGGTTGGGGGGGGGGATTATTGGTGTTAGGGAAAGACAGAAGATGATTCTGACAAATGTGGCTTAGGGTAGCAGAAGAAAAAGTAAAGAATGTCAGTAATTACTGCATGAGAAAGGGTATCACACCAGGATTGAGAGAGGAAAGGGAGGGAAGTATGAGTGGATAGCTAGGCACCAGGCAGGTGAGGTCAACAGGCTGATAATGGGGATTGTAGAAATATAAAAACTTGCCCATGATGGCATAATGAGTAATAGAACCCTCTCTGTTTCCTTTAGTCTTTATCTATTTAACATATATATTTACTGATTAGTTTACATTATGGATATCTTCTTTTATTATTAATATTACTACAACTGATAATAGCATTTGTTGAGTCATTACTATATTCAAGTGCCTTCTAAATATTTTACATGTTTTTAAGTTTGTGTATTTATTTTGAGGGAGAAAGAGGGAGTACAAGTAAGAGCAGGGGGGGCAGAAAGAGGGAGAAAGAGAGAGAGAGAGAGAGAGAGAGAGAGAGAGAGAGAGAGAGAGAATCCCAAGCAGGCTTCACACCCTCAGTGCACAGAGCACCATCAGTACAGACCTTGAGGCAGGGCTCAAACTCACAAACCGTGAGGTCATGACCTGGGCCGAAACCAAGAGCCAGCCACTTAACCAACTGAGCCACCCAAGTGCCCCATTACTCCACATGTTGTTATTTCATTTCATTTTTATAACAATCTCATGAGATTTGTATGACCATGATCACACAGCTGGTAAAGGGGTGTAGTAAAATTCTCAATTTGGATGTGAGACCATAACACTTTGCCAACTGCCTTCAGTGTTTAGCTTTGACCGTGGCTTAGTCTAGCTGTGTATCTTTGGGCAAAAAACTTTGACTTTGAACTCTTAGTTTCCTCATCAATCAAACAGAGATAGTTTAAAATGCCATGGAGGATTTTTCTGTGCATTAAGTGAGATAGTATATGTGAAATTGTTTTGCAAGTAATATATAAACATTAGTTCCCACTATTACCCTGATTATTCAGTGTTTGTGTTAGTAAAGCAAGGATCGGGGCACCTGGGTGACTCCATAGGTTAAGCCTCTCTCTCCTGACTTTGGCTCAAGTCATGATCTCAGTGTTCAGGAGTCCCAGCCCCATGTCAGCAAAGACCTCACTATCATGATTAATAATTCTGATTTAGAATCATGAGAGATGTATCAAGGTTCTATTAGAGGAGTAGAACAATAGTGATTTATTATAGGGGCTTGGCCTTATGCCATCATGGGGTCTGGTTAAACAGTTTATGTATCAGTATGTCTCTTACCCATTTCAGGCATGGCAGCCTGAGGTGACTGCTGTTACTGATGGGGGATGGATAAGGGTGTGAGGTGTGTGGGGACAGTTACTGAAACACAAGAAGATGACCTGGAACCTATGATGGCAGGAACCTAACTTGGTTGCTCACAAACAGCCAGCCTCCAGTTTCAAGGCCTAGTATGAGTTACCACAGAACTGTGCATGGACCTAGTACAGGATCTGGAGAAGCTACAGGAGGAGAGCCAATAGGAACCAGGGGAGCTGCAGTTTTGGCTGCTGCTCAACAAGGTGAGCCAGCATGCCTGCTAGTGAACTGTAACAGTGCTGGACCCAACATCCGCCTTCCAGATGTAAACACAGATGCTTGGTACTTCAGCCTTTCTGGTCTCTGCCAGTTTCTCTATTGCCAAACCCCTAACTCTGAAAATGCACAAATGGGGATTCTGGAAATTGTAGTCCCAGCTTGGCTAAATTGACACAATACAAAGTTCCCACAATGGACTTAGAGCAAAGTTGGAAAATCAAGTGCCTGCAAAGGTCAAATAATTAAAACTAATAAATGAGACAGATTGGATTTAAGAAAGAAAGCACATGCCCCATCTAAAGAGGGGCAGACCATTTGTGGGGTGGGGTGTGCAGTGATTGAGGTTTTTCTTGTTGCTTGGTGCAAACTCTATGTGTTTGGGGGGAAATTGACCTCTTGCACATGCATACAGTCTTTTTTCTCTCATTATTTGTGATATTTGTTTTTTAAATTTTTTTTTATTTTTGCTAATTTTTATACATAGGAGTTTTGATTTTTTGGTCAACTGTATTAATATTTTCTTGCATGGTTTATGGTTTTGTGTCATACTTGGAATGACTTCTCTACTCCCAGATTTAAAAAATAGTAATTCTAAGTTTTTTTCTTCAAAAGGGGAAGGAAGTTGATAATATAAGCTTCAGCCTATATTAGATTTATTGAGTTTATTGAAGCTTATTGAGCACAATATTGTCAGTTTTTAAAAGAAAAATTGGGAGTATAGATTTTAGTGTGAAGTGTTTCAATTGTTAAATACTGGCAACTAGTCCAAATCCATTTTTGAAACTCAGTAAGATATACAGACTTGTGTGTTTACTTCTAGTGAACATCCCTTATCATTCTCTTAGTGTTTGTTAAGTACTTTCTATGTGTGGGCATGAGCTTGTAACGAGGCCTTCAGAGATGAAAAAATCTGATTTAGCACCTTATCAATGGATGGGCCAATTATTAAACAAATATTTACAAGATGATATATTTATACAGCACTACAGGAGCACAGAAGAAGAGCGGGCTACAGTGGAGGTCAGGGAAGGCTTCATGTATGAGTCAATATTTGAGGTTCATCTTTTGGGAAAGCAGGATGGAAAAAGAATAAAGGAATTTCAAGCCTTGAGTACAATACAGATGTTTTGAAGTGTTTTATGTCTTCAGGGCTTCTCTTCTACTTTTCTTTATTTTGTAAGTTTGGTATTTACCTTCAGAAACCCTCCATGAAATAGCAGAGAGTAAAATAGTTTAGATGGGGCTGTACAACAGAAATAAAATTTCAGATCCATTTGTCAGAAATCCATAACCCTCCTTTTCACACTGCTGACTTCTTGATGATTCTATAGTAGTGGCTGACTTGCTCATTAAAATGTAAATCTCTCTGGGAAAGAGAGCACCATGAAACTGACTTAAGTAATACTCCCCCTGAATGAGTATAAAATTCTTTCTCAAGAATAGATTTAGACAGAACTAAGGAAAAGAGTATGAGAACCTTGAGTGCCCAACCACAGGGAAAGAAGCCTAGAGTAGCAGGTATTCATGAGTGTGAGGAAAAGAACAAATCTTAAGAAGAGATTCCATTACCTTCTTGAAATGGTCATAATCATAAAACTTTTTCTCAAAAGTAGAATATAGACTAAGCTAGCCTTTGCCTAGGATTCTTTTTGCCATTGTTACTGGGTTGCTTCAGTGTGGTTGTCTGAATCTGTAGACAGCACGTGTTCATTGCCTCCTACCCTACATTTCAAGGCCAAAGGCTTTCCATGTCCTCAATCTTTTTCCAGATAGGGAGAGAAGCCAATTAATAAACATATGTGCTCAATGCTTAAGACTGCTTTGCTTCTCATTAAGTCCATAGATGTTGCCAGATGAACCCTTCACCTTCCAGCACACCTTGACCACAGAGAATCTTACCAAGTCCTGGAAAATGGCTGTAACATTATTTGTCATCAGAGGAGTACAGAAATTGGAAAATTTGATCAAAAATATTTGTGTGTCCTGGTCTTGTTAAAAGAGCTACCGCATATGTTTTAGGTGGCTGACAGAAGGCACACAGTCTATGAACCAAAAAAAGTGGATTTTTATTTTGATACTTTTTTATTGCTAGAATCAGATTTTTAAAGAGATATTACCTGGAAATCAAGGTCTTACCCATGATTACCTTTGTTCAAATGCTTATGTGGGTTCTTAAAAGTGGAACTGTAGAAAAATCTTGCTGTTCTTAAAATTTCTTCTAATGTTTTACTAAGTAGCTGAATCCTAGAGTCAGAATGATCTTGGATTGAGCCCCAGTTCTGCCAAACTCCATTTATATGACCTTGGGT
This sequence comes from Suricata suricatta, assembly GCF_006229205.1. Taxonomy (NCBI): domain Eukaryota; kingdom Metazoa; phylum Chordata; class Mammalia; order Carnivora; family Herpestidae; genus Suricata; species Suricata suricatta. Next base: position 60,519,517 of record NC_043714.1, read on the forward strand.
AATGTACTCTTTCACAATCCCAGTGTCTTCATCCATGAAATATGAATGTTAATCATTTCTCTTGAATAGCATTGTGTGGGGAGAAATCAGGTGAGGATATAAAATACCTGATAGAATTTCTGGTGCATAATAATCTTCCCACATGTTATCTATTGTGGTTAACATAAAAGGGTCTAACACAACTTTGTTTCTTTCAGATCTACAAGGTCGGGGAAGAATTGCCATTGCCACTTTTAATTTTTTGAATGAAAAAAAAGAAATATAGAGATGTTAAAGGGTCTGTCAAGTATTGCATCCCAAATTAATGGCAGAGCCTAGACTCAAACTTCTCTCTTTGAGCTCCAGTCATTCACTATATCACTGCACCAACTTGGCCATGAACACCAAGGCTTCAACTTAGGGGTAAAATTGAAAACATTTATCAACAGAGAAGAAGTTCAGGGTACGGCTTTTCACTAAAAGATATAGAAGTGTTTCACAATTTAAACTATTGTGACATGGTTGTTAAAATATGAGGGCCATCTAAATATTAGTCCTATTTGTACTATTTTAAGTGATGAAGAAAGGTAGGAATTTTAGATTTGTTGCAGTGTCAAAATCTCTGGGTCTTTGGCTCTGTTTACTTAACAGTTAATATTAAGAAGATTACATCTAGTTCCAGTGTATTTTTGGGAAATGGAAAATAATACAAAACCAGAAGATTCTTTTTTGGTTATTCATCAAATTTGCCCCATAAGATTCACACTCAAACTATTACTCCATCAAACTCTAAGGCACCAACCTGGAAGTAGGCATCTATTTATTCTCTGCATCTTAATGCAGAATGTATTGTGGAAGGTTATCAACAACCTTTAAAGTTCTCTGAATTATATGTGTTTGGATAGTTGCTGCCTTCATCATTTCTAGTTTTATAGTAAATGTTATAATATTTAGCTCATAGCTCAAATGAGATGGCTAATGTTTCTGTTATGGTCAAAATAGCCCTGTGCTACTAATTAATAGGGGTACTGGACAGAGATTCTGGAAGAAATCCAGAAAGAGAAATAGAGAAGGCTATCTATGTTGGTATTAAAATGGTTGAAATTTAACTGTATGGCCCTTCCATGTTATCAATAACCTGAGAGATAGGATTCCTTATCTTTCATTTATGTATGTACTACAAGGAAACTTTCTTTGGCCTAGTCTCCTACCAGTCCCTTCTTTCTCCAATATTGTGATTTATAATACAGCATGTACATTTGGTCCCCATATTTGGCACAGAGCTCCTAATACCCTTAGAATTTCCTAAATGATTAGGGCAATAAAGGTATCTTGATTTTCATAACAAATTAAAAAATATATATACCTGAGTTCATGTTAGTGAGGTTACTTTTAGAAAGCACCTAAGGACGAGAATTGGTTGACAGGGGAATGGAATTTCCAGTTCCGCTTTCCTGATCTCTAGGAAGGAGAGAAGGGCTGGAGGTTGACCCAAATGCCAACGGCTGATGATTTCTTCAGTCAGATATACATAATAAAGCCTCCACAAAACCTAAAAGGGTGGAGTGGGAAGAGCTTCTGGGTTGCTGAACATGTGGAGGTGAATGAGTGTGGTACATTCAGAGAAAGCCTAAAAGCTCCAAGTCCCTACCCACATACATTGCCCTATTCATCCAGTTGTTCATTTGTATTTTTTATAATACTCTTTATAATAAACATAGGTAAACATAGGTAAATATTTTTCTGAAGTCTATGATTTTCTTTAACTAAGTAATCCAACCCAAGGAGGAAGTCATGGGAACCTTCAATTTATTAATTTTAATTATTCGACCATTGCAGGCACTTGATTTTTCCACCTTTTCAATAAGTGCATTGTGAGAACTTTGTATTGTGTCAATTTAGCCAAGCTGGGACTACAATTTCTAGAATCCCCATTCGTGCATTTTCAGTTAGGGGTTTGGCCATAGAGAAACTGGCAGAGACCATAAAGGCTGAAGTACCAAGCATCTGTGTTTACATCTGGAAGGCGGATGTTGGGTCCAGCACTGTTACAGTTCACTAGCAGGCATGCTGGCTCACCTTGTTGAGCAGCAGCCAAAACTGCAGCTCCCCTGGTTCCTATTGGCTCTCCTCCTGTAGCTTCTCCAGATCCTGTACTACATGTACAGTTACGTGGTAACTTATACTAGGTCTCAAAATTGAAGATTCTCATAGCTAACGGACCAGAAGCACAGATGACACCTAGATTTGTAATTGGCATTCAGAAGTGGGGGCAGTCTCGTGGGACTCAGCTCTCAACTTGTGAGATCCAATGCTATTTCCAGGTAGATACTATCAGTATTGAATTAATTGTTTGGTGTGGTTGGAAAAACACACATATAAAACTTTCACATAGTGGTTTTTAAGGTTAAAGGGACATAAATACAGGTTTGAGAGCAAAGAGGAAATAGATATAGAGGATATAGTAGAGTCCAAGCCATAGCAATATCCAATAATTGCGTGTTGAATAAATATATGAACCAAGTTTAAAGAAACTCCTCTCAAAACTCCCATAATAGGCACTTCATAAATCTCAGACTCTTACAAGGGATGAAATTGAAGTGAGGTTAAGTGATTTGCCCATTGTTAAATTCTAAAGTCCATCAAAGTCAAGAACACAGTCCAAATTCCTGATTAATATTGCCCTCATCATCATACCACACCATGTAGTGGATCCCAATGGAAGGAAAAATGAAACCAGTGGTCAGCCATTCCTTCATGAAATTAGCTCAGCAGCTGCCCAGTATCAAAGGGGCATAAATTTAAGCCAGTCTTGTCATCTGTGCTTCATGCTGGATAGGGGATGATTTGAAAGTCCAGGTCTTCTTTAAAATTCTGTCCAGGAAAAGTTGAGATATTCCTAATTTTTATTTCATTGTGTGTTTCCATAGTGTATAGCCAGTGTTCACTAGGTTATGCCAAAAGAAACCAAATTACTCCACATTGCAGTGTTTATAAAAAAAAATTATTTCTTGTTTGCCTTGTTGATTTATATATATGCTAATATGCCACTTTTCATATTAAAGCTCAGAGCTTCTCAAACTCTGATGTTCATACAAATCACCTATGAATTTTGGTAAACTGTAGCTCCTGATTAACATGGTCTTGAATGGTGAGATCTGAAAATCTGCATTTCCTACACATTTCCAGGTCATGATGTTGCTGCTGGTCCAACTTTGAGCAGGAATAATATAATTCTTAAATATTTCCTTTCTCAGCTCTGAACTCCTTAATATTAGGTCCTAAAATGTACTCTATTTGAATTTCTAGAATCCTATACACATGTGAACATGCAAAACACTTAAAATGTGTTGACCCCATCATTATATAATGATTTTTTTTCAAAAAGTTTGAACAGAACTACCAGAAACTACTTTCCATGTTGATATTAATACAATTCCCACACTTCATTCAAACTAAACCTTGGCTTTTCATTTTTGATTCGGAAAGTCTGGAAAACAATTCCAAAAGGAGCCCTGTATGGCACTTTTTCCTGGTTTTAGCTGAGGTACAGCAAAGTAGATCAAAGCAAGTTGTCAATTATCATGAAAGCACAGAGATTGGAGCACCAGCCTGAGGTGGGGGCTGTAGGTGTGCATTTAGAAGATAATGTGGCTGAGGTTTGAAGGATGATTAATAATTATCAGAGAAGATTAAGAAAAAAACGGATCCTAGAAGGAAGAGCAGAGGTAAGCAGACAGGCAGTGGGTATACACTGAGTTCTGAGAACTTCTGGATCATTCCGTATGTTTGGGGGTAAGGGAAGGTGCCTGTGTGGAATAGAAGAAGAACCAAACAGGGGGTAGATTGTGAACAAATTGTGTCCTTGAATTCCATGCCATGCTATTTGTCATGATGGGAAAGCCATATTTAAATTATGTGTGGATGAAGAATAACAAAATTAGGTCCTTATTTTAGAAAGATCACTCTGGTTGCCATGTGGTAGATGTACTGGACAAAGGCAAAGAGAAAGAGGGCATGTTTGTGAAATTTTCAGATGACATAAAGCTGGGTGGAGTTGTTACAATAATTGATGACAGGAGCAAAATTCATAATGATCTCACCATATTTGGAGATTGGGTACAACCAATAGGATGAAATTCAATAGGAAAAAATGGTAAAGCTCTCCATTTGTGTTTTAAAAAAATAGTTGAGAACATACAAGAGAAAGGCAAACAACTTTGACAAAATTCCCTAAAACTTGTGGTGGTGGATGTGGTCATGAATTGGTTGACCATAAGTTAAGTCTGTGCCAACAGTGTACTAAAGAGCTGAGTCTTTGCCTTTATGGATAGAAACGAAATGTCTGACTCCTGGGAAATAACTCTTTCTCTTGTCAGACAACCTTGTTTCATCTGTGTCTTTCCTGACTTTCTACTTTACCTTTTTATCAAAAAGCAAATCTATTAGTCTCTGATGCTGTAAGGACCAGCACATGTTTACACTAGGACTGGATGTCTGGATGAATATAAGTTTTCCCCTTTTCAAGCTTTCAAGCTTTTCAAAATGCATTTTAGTTATTTTATTATTGAGTTATTTAATTATTTTCTTGCTGTTATCTCTCACCACTGAAAAGAGAAGTATTTTCTTGAAGTATTTTTCATTCCTTCTTGTGTCCCAAGTCCCTAGTACAGTGCCTGACACGGTCCAGGCATTTAATACTAATGAGGAAATGAATGGATGGATGAATGAATGAGAAAAGTTAAACAGAGCATTAATGTGATAGAGCCATAGGGGCACATGTAGGTATGCATTCCACATAAGAGTACAGAGGGTGATTGTAACATGTATTAAGAAGAAGATCCTGTGATTGTCTTCTCTGAGAAGTAAACGGTCCATCAGCAACACTTTAGTTTTTTCTACAACCCCAAATCATGTGCACAGCTAGCAAAATTTTCCCTATTAGCTCCCTTGCAGCCTCAGCTCTGGACCCTCCCTCCCCTGTGATCTGTGAGGGATTTGTGTCCCTCCCTGAGGATTGTTCCCTGGGAGAAGTTCCCAAACAATGCGTTGGGAGTCCATTCTTCTGGCGTAATCGCAGCTGGGCATCAGATGTCAGAGGCCCAGGATGGATAAACATGCATTGTCTGTCTATTCAGGTTAGAAAGCTGTGAGTACCCTATCTGGCAACCAGAATTGGGGACTATAAACCAAGAACAAATGATAAAACCTCTGGTTAAAGGGCGAGCCCTGGACTCCATTTTATGAGTCTGTGGTGTTGGGATCTGAAAATCCTTTTCCACATAGTTTCTTGTGCACAACCAAAGAAGCATGGAATTTTCTGCTTTCCAGAAAATTCCAGAGGCAGCCATTTCTAGATTCTTCCATCTTGCCTGAAGAGTGTGTCATCACCAGCTTATTGTCCTACATTCACTTGATAACACAAAATGAAAGAGCAGAAGCTAAATACATTTTATATGTCATTTTAAAAGTCATGCAAGCAGAAATATACCATAGCCAACCAAGAGTTATGCTCCTAGTGGACATGCAGTGGATTCCCATAGTACTGAGAGCTGGTATGACATTCTTTAATGTTTAAAATGATACTTATCCTCTGTTTCACTGAGTGTTTTGACAGTAAACGTGTCCTTTGCCTTATTTTGCATAAAGGAATAAGAGGCAGCTCTTATCTCTTATGGTAAGTCGAGCCCACAGCCACAATTACACCTGGAAGGATTTACTTTCTCCTCAAAGAAGGGATGGAAATGTCTAGAATTACATTCTGGTAGGAAATAGTCACAATATATATTCCATATGCTCTGAAACTGGAAAAGTCAAATAGTGAATTTGCTTTTCTTTTTCTTTTTCCACTTGGCCTCAATGTCATTATTTTTTATAGCCTATTTTTGCTAATCAGAAGAGTAAGACAACTGGTCTCCATTACTATTGTTGCTGTTAATAGTTGTGCTGTAATAGTAGCAGTAGAAATAACTCCTTTTGTCAGATAGTTATTCTGTGTACTATGGACCTTATGTAATAATAAACTCACCTAATTTCATAAAAATCTGACACTTAAGGGCACCTGGGTGGCTCAGTCATTTGAGCATCTGACTTCAACTCAGGTCATGATCTCATGGTTCATGAGTTCAAGCCCCTGTGCTGACAGTCAGAGCCTGGAGCCTCCTTCGGATCCTGTGTCTCCCTCTTTCTCTCTCTGCCCTTCCCCTACTCATGCTCTGTCTCTCTTTCTTTCAAAAATAAATAAAAACATAAAAAATCAAATCTTACACTTAGAATCTGACCAATTCATGGTCAGGATTTCATCACCATTGCAGCTCAGTATGAATTAATAAGTCTTTCCTAACAGAATGTCCAATAGTAGCATGACAATCGGAATTCGAAATAATGGGTTATGCTCACATTTACATTTTGGTAGCATACTGGTTTTGAGTTATCTGTATTTTCTTTAAAGGGACTATGTCAGACAATTGTCTACTGGTACACAGCCCTGGAGCAACTTTTCTTCAGTTCCCCTTGTACTGCTGGGGCTCAACACCTGAAAACTACATTTCCCAGATTCCCTTGCCAATTGGGTGTCAATAGGCCCAGTTTGCCTAGAACTGAAGATTTCCAGGGATGTGGGATTTTCCCTGTTAAAAATTTCCCTGCAAGGTCCTTGGCAAATGGCGATGGTTTGGTCACTTTACTTGACACTGTATATCTGTTAGGTTAGTGGTAAGCCCTCATAGGGGATTAGAAGACCTTGGAAAAGTAGATGACATCTCTACTGTTGGTACCAACATTGACATGTGTTTAGACTCCTGGTCTCTTGATTAGCAGCAGGTGTGTTACTGTTGTTGGCAATGCCATCTCCTGCAATCTGTAGTGAAGGCAGGGGCTCTGTAGTTACAGACACCTGGTTAACATTTAATTTTCCTTGTTTATTTCCTCTTCTTTCTAATGTTTTATAAATAAATTCCTGTATTAAATTCTTCTCTGCCTAAAATACCTATAGTAGTCTCCTTGATTGAACATTGACTGATACAGTCCCAGTGAAAGATTGCTCCTGGATAAAGGGAGAGACAAAAGTTAACAGGAAAGCGAAGTGCTGATCAGAGACACTGCAGTCCAAGTAAGTAGATTCTTCCAAGATGATAGAAGCTCAGAAAATAGGAGTGATGTAACTTGGAGAACACATGAACAACCAGGTGACCAGTGCTGTAACAGCAATATATTCTAAGACTTTCTAGGTCTATGTGAAATAAGTTTTGAATATCCTTCCAAGATTGACCCAAGAATTAGAATAGTTGGCTCCCATTAGCAATTAGGACTGTGAGGAGAAAAGGAAAATGAGATTGATTTTACATCTCTGCTTCTTCTTCAGTTTAGATAGCACTTCCTCTGATGAGGTAGACAGCCTTTGGTATTGCTCCCTGGAAATAGCCATAGCATAGTACTTCATCACAGACAGTAATATTTTGACTACATGCCCATCTCTGATATTGAATTATCAACTAGTTAAGAATGTAATGTTACATCTCCATGCCTGACATACAGTATGGTATTCAGTATGTTCCTTTTTCAGAGTGAAGTTCCAAACTCTTACTGAAGGCCCCCAAGGTGTGAATTCTGGCCACTGCTCTAAACTCATCTGCTGATTTGTTCTTTAATCACTCTTCCGCAGCTATACTGGTCTCCCTCACATTCCTCAGCCATGCCGGGCTTGCTTCTGTTTCATGGTCTTTGCACTTGTTCTTTTTTTTTTTTTTTAATCTGCCTGAAATACTTTTAAGCGATGTGTCTCCATGATTTGCTCCTTACTTCCTTCTGCTTTCTACACAAAAGATATCTTTGCAATAAAGTCTTCCATGACCACCTAAAATAAAAAATTACTAACTCAACAACAAAACTTGCCCTCTAGTACTTCTTGTTCCTCTCGAGCTGTTTCATTTTACTGCATTGTGCCTTTCAGCATTAGACAGAGTAAGTTATAGGTAAAGTAGATGCCATAGAAAGTTCTTGACACGGAAATTGTTTTTAGGAAAATAATTTCATCTTGATGTGCAAGAAGGATTTTCAGTCGGAAAACTAATGATATGGGAAATAAATTTTTGAATAGGCTATTGCTACTTCATCGAGAGATGAAGTACAGAAAAATACCTTGAAAATCATTGAAAGTAGTTATTCTAGAAGAGTAGGTGAGGATCTTATAATTCTTTGGGTCATCAGCTCTGAAAAATTGTAAGTCATCTTGAAACTACTGATAGTGGCATCATCAGAAAGACAAATTGGGGCATAACTAGGATCACTGAGAGTAACATCATTCACTTGCCTGTGTTAGGTTATATTTCTGTGTGTGTGTGTGTGTGTGTGTGTGTGTGTGTGTGTGTGTGTGTCTAAAAGAAAATGTGGCTAGTGGCTATATTCCAAAAAGATGAAGGAAGGTTAAGAGCAGGTAAGGGTAGAGAGGATAGTTTTATCAGTTTGCACCAATAGAAGTTATTCTAATAATCTAACAAAAGACTCCAACATATGATTGTCCGGATAGCAGCAGGCATCTGGGTCAGGTAAGCATCTCTACTCTGTGAAATCATCCAAGGGCTCAGATTTCCTCATTCATTCTGCTACATCATCCTCTATGATATTGTCCTTATTTTCATGATTGAAACTGGCTCACCATCATTTGCATGGACTAGCCCAAGTCATGCCGGGGGGGCACTTGTGGGGAGAAGCACTGGGTGTTATATGGAAACCAATTTGATAATAAACTATTATAAAAAATAAATAAAGTAACAGCCCCCGCCCCCCAAAAAAGAAGTAGGATAATAAGAGGACAGCGATTTCCTTTTCAGGAAGTGATGCACAAGTTGCCCGTATCACTTGTGCTTACTTTCCATTGATGAACACTTGGTCATATGGCCACACAAAACTACAAAAAAGACTGGGAAATAGGCTTTCTGGCTGGGAGACATGTATCTTTAGAAATCTCATTCTCCGCCACTATAGGGAAGGTGGACAGGGCTCTTGTTTCTTCAAGAGATGCCTCTCCAGACACCATGCTCTAAGTTAAATTCTATCCAAGAGAGCCAAGGCCTATAGATTTAGGAGAGGACAGCTGTGGGCAGGCACTGTGCTAGAGTCTGAGACAGGGCAATGGATAAAGAAACAAGTCAGCACTGCATCTCAATATCCAACTTCTTCAGGTTAGCTGCTTTCTACAATTGCCTTCTGCAATATCATCTTTGCTCTTTCTATGTTTGGAGACACTGTTTGCTAAGATTTGAGGCCTATGCATCTGAGGAATTCAAAGGGCTGTGTATAGGGTGGACATGAAGAGTACTAAATTCTAAGTACTCCAGCTAGAAACAGAGAGAATTATGACTCCCTTTTACATAGGAAATATTCATATCTGAGAAAACAGTAGCCAAAAACAATGGGGGAATAGAAGGGTTAAGTAAAATTGATTAAATAAGAAACCAAATCTGAGAAGAAAAATGAGTCAAATGAATAAATACTCTATTTGCTTACTGTCTTTAACTTGCAACTTTTCTAAATTGGGTGATGTATAATAAATAATTATATTAATTGTATTTATATAATTTATTCAATGTATTATATAACTTTAATACATTAATTCATTTACTATGTGTGTGTGTATATATGTGTGTGTAATATATATATATATAAAACATACATACATATATGTATTTTTTTAAATCTCAGACCTACTAAATGTAGGTCTCTAGGGACTGGTTCTGCTCATTTTTGTTCAGGAAAATAAAATTCCACATGTGATTCTGTGTATTTGGGGAACATGACCACAAAACACACCTAACAAAGCTCCAAGTGGATTACAGAGTTAACCATAAAACAAAATGAAATCATGGAAAATAAATTTGAGTAGTTATTAGATACCTGGTGGGGTAACATTTTAAGTTATAAAGTAAAATAAAAACAAAAATCAATTGATCTAGTCATAAAAAATTTAAACTTGCGAAGAATGAAAATAATGCCCTGTAAAAATTTTATGGGGCACCTGGGTGACTCAGTTGGTTAAGCATCGACTCTTGATTTTGGCTCAGGTCATGATCTCACAGTTTGTGATTTCTAGCCCTGTGTCAGGCTCTGCATTGTGAGCACAGAGCCTGCTTGGGATTCTTTGTCTCCTGTCTCCCTGTCTCCCTGCCTCTCTTTCATGCATGCATGCTCTTTCTCTCTCTCTCTCTCGATTAAATAAACTTAAAAAATAAAAATTTTATAAAATTATAAAGGTTTTGATTACATTACACATAATATTCATACAAATTGATTAGAATAAAAAACAAGACATCAATGATTAAATACAAAAAATTTATAAGCCAAAAGAGTACGTGAAATTTAAGAACTGCATTGAAAATATGACATTGATTTTTAAAAAATATAGGTCATTTATTCACAAATTACTTGATATGCATACATTGATGCAAAAAGCATGACATGCAGTTTGGCAATTTATATCACAAATCCTGTCCTCTCACCTAGTCCTGAAAAGAAACATGAAGAATGAAGGTCTATCTTTTTTAATTAAAAAATTGAAAACAATGCAATTTTCCAATAATAAAAAAGTAATTCAGTAAGAAAGGGTGTGTTAACCTCATGAATATCAGTCATCAAAAATGAAAATTATATATACCATATAACTGTATATGGTGATGCTTAACATATTTTTATATTACATATCATTTTATATAAAAAATATTTAGTTAAAAAATAGAAAAGAAACTTATGTGTGCAAACTGATTATGCGCTGATTATATGAAAACACAATTAGCAATGTGTATGGACTACAGTGATGGGAAGACTTGAAATAGAAAAAAGTACTGAGATGTTTGGATAGTAAGATTGAGATGTTCCTCCTTAAAATTGTTCCTTTATATTTGTTGTAATTCTGTGGCAAAAATGGAAAACTAGCACAAAAATAACGAGATATTTGTTCAGGGGTGAACCTTGGGATCTCTAATCCAAGCTACTTTTTGGGGGTTTTTTTTGTTTTTATTTATTTATTTATTTTTAAAATTTTTAAATTTATTTTTGCGAAACACAGAGAGACAGAGCATGAGCAGGGGAGGGCCAGAGAGAGAAGGAGACACAGAATCTGAAACAGGCTCCAGGCTCCGAGCTGTCAGCCCAGAGCCAGATGCGGGACTCCAACCCACGAACTGTGAGATCATGACCTGAGCCAAAGTCAGATGCTTAATCGACTGAGCCACCCAGGCACCCCTTCAAGCTACTTTTTGAAAACTTCAAGAGAAAAAATAATCTATTGAGACATAAAATGAAGTTCTAATTCTAGAGCAGGGAGAGGGGACAATTCACAGGAGACTGAATAGGAATGTGATGAATGCATATGAAGAATGGCAGGAGAATAGAGGTGCCATTCATCAAAAATAAGCCTTCTTCTTAAAAACAAAAGCATGGTGTAGTGGTAGTTGCAGTCTGTGTTGTGGTCTGATGGGACTTTTCATCTTTCAGCATGCAAACCACTATCTAGGGGTATAGTCACCGCACAAGTTCATCATTATCCACAGGACTGAACAACGTGTCTTTACTTTGAAATTCTGACTAGAAATCATATGATACATCTGCCAGCAATTACTATGGGTGTTACTGAAGTGCACATCGCCCACTGGCCCTCACTAACATAGTTCTCAAACAATAATGCTGGAAAAAGGCACTTTCTAAAACTTTCAGGTGATCTACAATCTCCCAGACAACTTTCATAATTGGCTTTTTTTTTTTTTTTGCTAACTATGTTATTTCATTTTTGGCCACTGACCAAAAGGTCATTGTTGGTGAATTTGTAGCTTTCTAATTTTACGTAAAGCAACATCTGAGCAGTGATTTCATTTCTTTCTTTCGATCTTTGACACTTAGCTGCGAAATGTCATCTTTATTTACTCAGAAAAAGGAACCAATTTGGAGAAAAGAAGTGTGGTTGTGCAGTGTCTCAGTGGTTTGGTTTCCTCTGCTGTGCATTAGAAGAGGCAAGCATAATCTCCTGCGTGACTGGGGGAGAAAATGCCCCTCATTAGCCTGATGGCCAAAATGTCCTTGTTCATAACCAAACATGCTGTTTCACTCAGAAGAAAATATTAAAAATACGAAAATGTAAAATCTGAAATCAGTTGCTCTAAACAATGCCTCAGGTATTGGTTTCCCAAGGAACTGTCTGTGTAGTCCATAAACTGGATATTATATAACACGTATCTCTGCCAGTGATGCTATCAAAACTCTGCTAGTTGGATGTCATGGACAGATTCATGATTTCGTTGTTCTTACAAACCTGTTTGCCTTGGTTCATTGTGCTCCAGCTGCCACATCACAAAATGTGTAACCCAAGTCTGTTCAGCATCATGATTTGGCCAGCCCACGAACAGCATCCTGGACAAAATACTACTACATTAAGTGGGAGAGCCCCAAACTTCAATTTAACAATAAAGCTTGTGTTTTCCCTTAAATGAGAGGAAGCATTTTATTATGGAAATAGCAAAGGTTTTGGAGGCAGACCTTAAGAAACCCCAATTTCCTGTGAAATTTATGTAATAATACCTCATAACATTGCTTTAATAAGCAATGAAATGAAATGCTTGCTTAGAATCTCAATAAGAATTTGTTAGCCCCATGACTTTGGATAAAGTACTTAACAACACTGTGCCTCAGTTTTCTCATGTACAAAACAGGTATCATACCTCTTACTTCAGAGGGCTGAGTGAGGATTCAACGAATAAATAAATGGCAAGCTGTTAGAACAGCACCTGCTAATAGTAACTGCTCAATAAATGTAGTTGTTACTGCTCTTATTATTATGCACTGTCTGTGTGCTAATAAGGTATCCCACATAAAGAGAACATGCTCAGAAGGAGTGAAGGTGTAATGCACATGTTTTGTTTGGGGCTGGTGGGTAGATAGGAGAATAAAGTTGAGGTGGGAACTGCACAGTAGATCCAGTCTAATAAAGATACCCACAAAAGTACTTACGAGAAGTACTTATAGTACTAATTTAGGTGTTTTTTTTTAAATGTTTTTTTATTAATTTTTGATACAAAGAGAGACAGAGCATGGAGAGGGGGAGGGGCAGAGAGAGAAGGAGACACAGAACCGGAAGCAGGCTCCAGGCTCTGAGCTAGCTATCAGCACAGAGCCTGACGCGGGGCTCGAACCCACGAATGTGAGATCTGACCTGAGCCGAAGTCGGAGACTCAGCCGACGAGCCACCCAGGCACCCCTAATTTAGGTTTCAAATGCAAAGGATCTTGAAGACTATGTCAAGTGCTTTTATTTATTTATTTATTTATTTATTTATTTATTTATTTAGTGGGAGAAAAGGAGAGAGAGCAAGAACGCAGTGCATAAACAGGGGAGGGGCAGAGAAAGAAAATTCCAAGCAGTCTCTACCCTGTCAGTGCGAGCCTGATGTGAAGCTCAAACTCATGAACCATGAGGTCATGACCTGAGCCAAAATCAAGAGTTAGATACATAACCAACTGAGCCACCCAGGTGTCCCAAGTGCTTGTGCTTTTCTATTAGGGAAGATGGAAAACCATCACAGGCTTAACTTAGCAGCCTATCTGACCATATCCATATTTTTCAAAGATGACTAGAGGGGGTAAAGGAAGGGTGATGAAGGGGACCCTTAGGAAGTTCTTGTGGAGGGTAGAGTACTGTACAGCAGGTATCAGTAACGGAAAAGAAGAAACCACTACAGAAAACAACATGGGTGAAAATCAATTGGATTTGTTGGCTAAGTGGTTGTGGAGGTTATAGGAAAGGAAACAGATGAAGCTGTTTGGGGGTGGCTAATTTGTGAAAAAGGTGACAGGATAGGCTCAAGATGGCAAATGTGAACCCATGATGGGTCCTGCTGACTTTATTATTATGGATCATCCAAGAGTTAATCACTGCTAGAAATACTGTCTAGGAGGGAAGAGAAAAGGACATAGCACGGAAACTAGAAGTGTGACTCAGGGGAGCTTAAATGGCTTAATTGGTTGCTTCTGACTCTTGATTTCTAAGTAGGTCATGATCGCATGGTTCATGGGGTCTAGCCCTGCAAGGGGTTCTAAGCTGACAGAGCAGAGCCTACTTGGGATTCTCTCTCTCCTTCTCCCTCTGCTCACCTGGGCACGCTCTCTCTCACTCTCTCAAAATAAATAAATAAAAACTTAGAAAAAAACAGTGTGACTACATTTAATAATAGATGACAAGCCACAGCCCTGAGAAAGCCATCAGAGAGTAGGAAGTAGACACAAGGAACAGCACAGAAATCCAGAGAGGTATGCATTTCAGAAGAAATGACACATGAACAGTTACATTTTTTAGAAATATTTAACAATCATTAAGTAAAAGTTAGTCTATTCAAATGTGTATTTAATGTGAAACACGTGCTAGGGTCTCCCTTTATTCTTTTTATTCCCCATTGTCTTTCTCCCCATGCCTCAAACACGACATAGCCTAATCACCCTTGGGTGCCTCCGTTCCCTTGCAAGCCCTTCAGTTCCTGGATGGTAGGCAGATGATCCAAACATTATCAAAGGGAGGGCTAAGATAAGATGTGGGTGACGTATGTGATCTGCGTCCAGGGATCCCTGCCCACAATTATTCAGAACAGATCTCTGCTGGGTTGTATTGCGTATCTGGACAAAAATGGAAAAATTCAGTCCTGGGTTTAGAAATGTTTCTCGGTGTTATAAATGATTCTTATTTTTAAAATACCTGAATCACCCAATGATTTTTTTTTCTATTTGAAAGTTGGGGGTCATATAAATAGGATCCTTAGGAAGAGCTCCCTAATGGGCAAAAGAAATTTTTCATGGTCAGTTCGATGCACAATTAAAGACTTGGTACAATTTTATGCCTTGTGCTGATAGTTACATAATTTGTCTTTTATTCAACTTGCTTAACAATCTCCCTGTTCTTTAGCTGCTTGAAATAATATAGTAAATCCATGGTAAACTATGAAATCCAATGGACTCCAAATGTCACTACCCTTTCTAATTTGGGGATGCAAATGGGGTCACATTGACATTAATAACTCAAAAGTTCTTAACTTGTCTGTCTTCACGAAACTTCCTACCTCACCAGGTAGAATTTACTTACTCCTTAGCATGCAGTTAGCAGGCAGGATCTATGTAATCTTTTATTCAGATTTGATGCAGGCTGCTTGTCCATTGACAATGCTTTGGATGCCCATGTGGGAATAACAATGCCCAGATCTGGGGTGCTAGCTCCCATTCATGTGATTATCAGGTCTTAGAATGTCAGATTGGTTCTAGGTTCTATGTACAGGTAAGAAAAGTATCTTGTTTTTCTAATCTGTACCAAGATTTGTCAACTTGGCCCCAGATGGACATTGTTTTTGACTAAGGTCTCCAATAAAATATCTTCCATTTGTTGGCCAACACCCTTCTAAATACTAGGGAAGAAGGAATAGTACAAGAGGTTGGGAATGGGACATAAACTATTCCATATCCTTCCTCTTTATGATCTTTATCTTTCTATTCTTTTTCCAATGTTCCATGAGCCCATGTTCAAATTCTTTCTTTTTCTGTGGTTAGAAAACAAAAGGTTTTTGAATTTCAGTTAACTAAAAAAATTCTTTAAAAAGAATTCTTGGGGTGGGGCTCTTTATACTAGAAGTATCTATATTCCAGCAATTTGTTTAAATGCCCTGTTATATTTGCAAAATATAAAGAATTTATTATAATATACAGATATAAATATATCTCACTTTTACTGAGACACCAAAGTCCAAAAGAAATTCAACAGGTGCTGAGAGCCATCCCATAAACTTGAGTGCTTGACTGAAGGTTCATAACATAATAAGAGATTCCAAAACAACTTCTGTTCAGTCTTATCCCACTATTCAACTCTAGACTACATATGAAGAAGCAAGTAAGAGAGACTATTTTTAAAAGTGTTGCTTCTGTGCTATATTTCTTGTTTTTCCATGTCTCCCAACATGGGAGTGTATTTCTATCTTACATTAAGCCAATGAGAAGAATTTTGAGGAGATAATTGAGAAGCAATTCACATAACTTGGAGTTTGGTAAACTTAAATACTACGAATGAGGCTTGGAAAGTCTAAGTGTCAAGCTATGACTGGATTTCTCTAAGAACAGCATGGTGTGCAAAATCATGGGATTGAAGAAAACTCAACTGATTATTGCTGGTTTTGAAGATGAAAGAGAAACATGGACCAAGGAATATAGGTACCTTCTAGAAGCTGTAAAGGACAAGAAAATGGATTCTCCTGTAAAGCCTCTGGAATGGATTACAGTAATATAAAACTATTGCTATGGAATCTGCAGACAAAAATTTGGTATAGAGCTATGCCAATTGCTACACTGGCAAAATGTTTTACTGAGCACTTAAAATGTGGCTAGTCTGAATTGAGATGTGCTGTAAGTATAAAACACACACTGGATTTCAAAGACTTGATACAAAAAGGCAGAA